>NC_142339.1:58688641-58840005 GCF_054954075.1 Amborella trichopoda
TAACCAACCCAATTGATCAATATCAACTCACAACAAAATAAACTCACCTAATTATCCCTGCGCACCTCCTATTCTTGAGTTAAAAGATAAACTAAAAAAAAACCTAATAATAATATTTATTTTTTTTCAATGCATCATTTTCCCGAGGATGGAAGAAGCTCGACCTCGAGCTTGATTCAAAGCGGATCTTCTTCTTCATCACCATGGAGGTCTATTTGTTGAATGTGATCTTCTGGAACTTCTTCCTTCTCTTTAATCAAGTGTACCTCCATCTTCTTTTTTGGGTATTCAAACAAACGATATCCTGGGTCGTTGCATCGATAACATATAAACTTTGCAGTATCTTTTTTTTCTTCATTAAATTTCGATTGGCGTAAAACCTCCTTCTAAGGGTAAAAGCGTTTATCGGTGCTTCCTTGGTATTTCGTTTCTACTCGTAAAGCAAGTTGAAAAGCTTCACTTAAAGTCCTTTCGTCTCTTAGAGGTTATTTCGAGCAACTAATCAATAAAACTCCCAGGTCTAATCTTCTACGTTTTTTTCATTCTGTCGAAGATTTTGGAGTTCTTGAAAGAAAATTTGCTCATGATTCGCAGGAAGAAAATTTTCTTTCAATTTCTTTTCCATCTTTTGCCAGTCAGTAATTTTTCCTTTCCACTACGAAGTCGGGATTGTTGAACTTGCTCCCACCAGGCAGCAGCATACCCACGGAGCATGGTAGCAACAAGTTTAACCTTATGTTCCTCTGGCAATTCACTCCATTCAAAATAATTTTCAATTACACTTAACCAATCAATAAGACCTTCGATTGACTTTAATACCAAAATCTCGTGGTCGCTCTATAGGATGCGGATTACCAAAATCTCATGCTCGCTCTATAGGACGCGGATCTGACATGTAATCTTCGTTACGCTCGAAATCAACACCTTGATTTTGTTGTAGGATTCCTGATGCAAGATTAATGTGGTTGCTAGTACCTTCTTCACGAGGAAGGTTATTCTACAACCGCTGCAACCTTTGATCCAACCGTTGCATCCTCTAATTCATCTCCCGATTCATCTCAAGTACTTCTGTTCAAAAATCCTCTAGACGTTGCATCCTCTGATTCATCTCTTGATTCATCTCACATACTTCAATTTGAAAATCTTCTAGGGCTTTAATCAAAATTTCTTCCCAACGATCATCCACAGCCGGAGCAGGATTAGCTTGATTCGCTTTTGGTGACATTGTAAACTCTGGACCTAACTTGCTCTAATACCAATTGATACAGGGTAAAAAAAAAACCAGAAAAATAAAAATAAAAAGCTGAGAGAATATACCCTCTCAAGGTCAGCAAGGGAATCCACCCCAAAATAATCTCTTCACTAAACCAAATTTTATCAACTCATTCACCCCCTTACAATGTAGGGAAAGTCCCTTTAAATAGACTAAAAAAAAGAAATGAAGATAAACAACTGACTTTCTTCTTTTATCTCCCTTAACCTATTTTCTCTCATCCCTATCTTCTCTCTCTTAAATTCACGTGCCACACACGTTTTACCCATTGTTGAAAAGATAAACCCCCATGTTTTTACCCAAAGTTATCTGTTGAAAAGATAAACCCCCCTAGATCTAACTTTATCCTATTTATACTATTAAGCTAACCAACCCAATTGATCAATATCAACTCACGACAAAATAAACTCACCTAATTATCCCTGCGCACCTCCTATTCTTGAGTTAAAAGACAAACTAAAAAAAAAACTAATAATTTTTTTTTTTTTTTTTTTCACTATGATCTCAAAAACATCAAAGGTATACAGATGAATTTCTATTGAAGATGGCATGTTCTTTAGTAATCATCACTTTTTTGGAACACATCCTTCATGGAAGAAGGACTAAGGACCATGTATAAAAGGAATATATCATGTCCTATACTAACACATTAAATATAGATTCCACAGAACAATAAAAACAAGGAATATCATGCACACAACGGACGTTACCAATTATAATAATGTAATACACCAATACCTCTCTCTCTCTCTCTCTCTCTCTCTCTCTCTCTCTCTCTCTCTCTCTCTCTCTCTCTCTCTCTCTCTCTCTCTCTCTCTCTCTATATATATATATATATATATATATATATATATATAGGAAAATGCTGAGATTAGCCCACTAGCTCATATAAACATATGAGCCCAATGGCCCAGATTGAATCTGGGCCGATCTGACGATCACAACCTCATTTCGTGTTTGAATTTTAATTTTTTTTCTACAAATCCAAATAACTTGAAATTTTAGGCGTCCATTCTTCTCATCAACGCGTACCTAATAAAAATATTTAAAAAATAATTTATAAAAAATAAATTGATCAAAACGAAACTTTTCAAAGGTATTTTGGTCAATTTATTTCTTACAAATTATTTTTTTAATATTTTTATTAGATTATCCTATTTTTGAAGAACGCACGCCTAAACTTTCAAGTTATTTAAATTCGTAGAAAAAAGATTAAAATTCAAATACGAAATGAAGTTGTGACCATCATATCGGCCCAGTTTCAATCTGGACCATTGGGCTCATAGGGTCATATATCCTAGTGGGCTAATCTCAGCATTTTTCATATATATATATATATATGGAAAAAGTTATATATATATATATATATATGGAAAAGGTTTTTATAAGGATGCTACCTTATAATGTAGCACTACGAATGCCCCACAAAAATCTATCGGAAAAGGTAGTTTTAATGTTGAAAAACCCTTTGATTGATCATCTCGACATCGAGATGTATGACTATGAAAAATGAAAAGCTTTTAAGGCTAAAAACTAGCGCATTTTACAACATATTATCTACACCATCCATTTTCAAGATTTTCATATGTTTATAGATCTACTTGATTTTAACCATTTTTTAAATTTAAAATTTAATAACTAGATATAAAAATAGATTTTGAGATAATCCTAAGAACATTTTACATCAAAATTCAATACCATGATAAAATTTGAAGCTGCACCTTACCTCTACACCTACGGATGCATCCGTATGCAAACTGCACCCTATATATATATATATATATATATCTATGGAAAAAGCTGGGGTTAGCCCACTAGCTCATATTAACATATGAGCCCAACGGCCCAGATTGAATCTGGGCCGATCTGACGATCACAGATGTCCGTAGTGCTTGAATTATTTTTTTTTTTCTACAAATCCAAATCATTTGAAAATTTAGGTGTGTGTTCTTCTCATCAAGGCGCACCTAATAAAAATATAGAAAAAATTATTTGCAAAAAAATCAATGACCAAAATATCACCCGAAACTTTTCGGGAGTATTTTGGTCAATTTCTTTCATGTAAAATATTTTTTTGATATTTTTTGAAGATTCACCTATTTTTTATGAACACTCGCCTAAAATTTCAAGTGATTTGGATCTGTAGAAAAATAAATAAAATTCAAACACTACCAGACATCCGTAATTGTCAGATCGGCCCAGATTCAATCTGAACCGTTGGGCTCATATGTTCATATGAGCTAGTGGGCTAATCCCATCTTTTCCCTATATATATATATATATATATATATATATATATATATATATATATATATATATATATATATATATATATATATATATATATATATATATATATATATATATATAAAGGAACGGCTTCTATGCTTCCCCAGCAGTGTAGAAGTTCTATCCTCCCCCTTATCCAACCGTCTATTCTTAATGGAGGGCTAAGAATGTCTCAATCACAATGTCACATCTCTACACTATTTTATTTTTAATTTTTTTCTATAAATTGTTTTGGCACCAAATTTTGGACGTCCATTCCTCTATTAAACTCGCACTAGCGAAAAATATAAAAAAAAATATTATCAATAAAATAAAATAACCAAAATACCCCTGAAAGTTTCAAGTTTGGTCATTATATTTATCGAAAAATTATTTTTAATATTTTTTATAGGTGCGCCCAATGAGAAGATGGCACGTACCAATTTCATATTCATACAATTTGTATAAAAAAAACTAAAAATAAAATACTTTGAGACGTCGGATCTAAGATCAAAAGGTGAGTGGCTCTCTTGATCAAAATTGGACGGCTGGATGGTAGGGGGAGGATAGAACTTCTATGCTGTAGGGGGAGCATAGAAAGTTTGCCCTATATATAATGGTGTACAGTAAAGCAGGAACCATCAACATAATTTAGAGGAGAAAGTATCAACAAGAAAGCCACCTGACCAAAATGAAGCAAGCTATGGCTGTACAAATTGTAAGTGACTCCTCGATATCTAATTGTTCGAGAAAATTCATGGGGTGGTGGCTCTCTTGGAACAAATGTCACCTGAAATAGAAACATCAATATAAAAGGAAGTAGATTAGCCTCGCTTTTCATCACTTCCAAGGGCCATGCATGAAGTAATACTGAACGGAGTTTATAGAATTGATATCACATAACCCCAGAAGAATTGCTGGTAAATATATATTTTAATATGTCGAGTCCACAATTTTCCCTTTTGTATATTCTATTATCTTGGCTGAGTCTATTAAGTATCAGCCAAGTCTTTATATGGCACTCAGCCAGGTACGAAATCGGGTCCATGGTTTAAAACATTGAATCTATGCTTCCATTAATACAAAAATATTCAATATTGAATAGAGAACCTTCATAGTCGAGTTTCTTAAATTTCTATTCAACTATTGAACATGCATAAAAAGCCAACTTCTCATCTCCTTTTGTAGTTTTCTTGCATGAAAATAAAGGTAGTCGCAAAGAACATGTAATAGAGAATCAGAGCATATTAGTGTATTCCTCTCTTGAGCAGTGTTAGAAACTCAAAGTCAGTACGTGACTTGGTGAAAGCCACTGGAAAAAGAAAAGACTTATTCTTGGGACCAGCAAGATTTGAGCTTGAGACCAAAGATTTGAGCTTGAGACCAAGTTTAATATGGGAAACACACGCTACCACTAAGGTGCCCATAGATAAATATGCCTGTATGTATGATACATGTGTGTAGTCCTTACATGATTAACAAGAAGAAACTTGACCCAACTTGAACATTTTCTCGATGCTTTGGACAATTTATTCTAGATTGCATGAACTCATGAAATCACCTCAACTTAACCACCCCATGAAGAAGTTGGTAGCAAGTGGCATTCTATAATTTTTACAAGGTCACTTCCTTTTCCTGTAATTTGTAATCTTCACAATTTCTTTTCAGTACAGACTATGTGACTAGCGGAATCACCACAAATTATTTTAAGGTATTTTGTGAACTTTCAAGCTAAATTGAGGTGACTATTCTCATATAAACATCAAAATCCTAAACCACAGTTTCGTTAAAATTAAAAAGAAACATATTTTTGCCAGAACTTTTATACATCAGAAAGTGTCCACAACTAGATGCAGTAAGGCATTGGTAAACAAATTATTCCAACCCAATTGATCTATTCATATGCTACTAACTTGCTATTGTAAAACATTTACACATGTTAAATAGCAAAACAAACATTCAAAACTTCAAAAATGAGAGAGAAACGACAACTGAATTCAAATAATGAAAAAGAGAACTCAACCTGAGCAGAAGCCCCACCAAGTTCAATTATCCCAGAGGTTTCCAATGGATCACCACCTAATGTATCAAGAGCATAATTTGCAGCAACCCAAGCATAAAGACCTTCATCAGAACCTATACCACAATTCATACATCAGTAGCACTTCCATTACGACTCAAAATAGATTATACACAAAAGTGATTACTGTTTTGGAAAAGTAAGAGTGGTTTACACTTTTTACACGGATTTTCCACATAAGTGGCCAAACTTTAAATCAGTGTATGGCTGAACCGATTCAGGACTTGCCTGAGTCAGCTCGGCTCAGGACTTTGGCGAGTTCCAATTTTTAAAAAGGGGCTCTTACTGAGTCTCTTATATATGACATTTTTTTGTCAGCTTCTCTACAGACACAGATGAGTTTTGTTCCAACTCATCCGAGTCAAACCAGGTGACTAGGGCACCAGACCTTGGTGAGTCCAGGCCCAAGTGCTTGTTTTGAAACACTGCTTTTGATATTGTTTTGTCATAAGCAAACAAACGATTTACCCAAGAACCTTATTTGATAGCTTCAGGAACAGAACCAAGAACCTTATTTTATAGCTTCAGGAATTGATTATGAAGTCCACAATTTAAGTTAGAGTTTGCTATATACTGACCACCTAATAGCTCCAAATAATTAGAGGATAAAAAACTATAAAAAAATAATTGCAGTAAATACCTTTGATTTTCATTAGATGATATAAAGTAGCCGAACTGCAAGATAAATAACATTCGGTTTTAACCAAAAGAAATAAAGAAATTTATTTAGATCACTCCCCCAAGGGCCACCAAGTGTAGCATGCTCACTTTGGGGATTTCACAAGGATACCTAAGTGAAGGGATGCCATTATGTAGTCCACTTTTTTTTTTTACCTTTTCTTTTTTTTTATTGGTATCTCAATTTCATTAACTGCGTAAAATGTACATATGACAATGTATGCACATTTGTTCCTTGATCAAACAGCAATTATGTGCTTAACAATAAAGGAATATGCAATCACATTCTTATAATTGGATCTTATCAATAAATCCTCAGCGCTAAAGAGTTATTTCCAACTATCTTCAAAAAAAAAATTTAAGGTTGAGTGATGACAAGGTGGGAAGAGAGAGATAGCAACCCCATTTCTTCCCTTTCTACTATTTCTTTGTGTATTAATTTCTTTTGGGAAAACTTTCCATGTGACTCCCACCAACAATATGAAATCTCTCAAATTTAATTATACGCCCCCACCTTTCAGAGGCTTGGAGGTCGTTACTTTGCATTCTCCCCCATTTCACCAGCAACATCGGCTTCCACCCTCGCTCTCTGTCCACAGGGTCCTTTTCTGGTCCCACCTGTGGCTAGGCCAGTTTCCCCTTAAGGACATATTCCCCCATCTTTTCCTCGTTGACCGGTACCCCCAGGCCACAATAGCCGACTGCTGTCAAACTTTGGCCACCGCATAGTATGTCATCCTATATTCAGAAGACCCCTGTTGGACCTAAAGATCCCCAAATTTCTGGCTCTATCCTCCCTCCTCCAGTCAACCTTCCTCCCACACCAGGGATTGACAAGATTGTCTGGTCTCCAGCCTCCTCTGGCACGTTCTCTGTCTCGTCTTTCTATAGGGCTCTCCAAATGCCCTCTCTCCCAACTACTCCTCGCCGCTCGTTCCCCCAGAAATCCAATGTTCAGCTCGGTCATATTCTCAGAAAGAGCCTTGACTGTAGACAAACTCCAAAGAAGGGGCCTACAGTTACCCAACAGGAACACCATGTGTATGTGTATGGAGGAGGAGGAGACCAACGCCCAACGTTTCATTCACTGCAATCTAGCTAGCTCTCTGTGGGGGCACTTACTTTAGCTCTTGGGTTGGTCATGGGTGACCCTGAATTCTATCCCCCAACTAATCCAGGCTTTCCCCTCCCCACCATGGTCTAGTAATGGCATCTATCTTTTGCGAGCCTCTGTTGCTGCCACTCTCTGGAATGCAACAACACGATTTTTGGAGGAGAGAAGACCAGCTTAGTGGCCCTTCACAATGAAGTGAAATCCCTGGTCATCTTTTGGGCCAAGAATAACAAACTTTTCCAGCACTGCCCTGTCTCTGACTTCCACCTCAATTGGAAGAATTGCTGACTCTCAGATCAGCAGGCATCTCTCGCTCCTCTATCTGGAGACCACCAGAGCAGGGCCAAGTCAAGCTTAACTTCGACTGTTGCTTCCTTGGAACCCAGGCCCTGCTGGAATAGGGGGGGTTCTTCTGAGATTCTAGTGGCGCCACCCTACTCTCCTTCTCCCACTTCATTGGCCTAACCAACTCCAGTGTGGCGGAAGCCTTAGCCCTTCTCATGGGACTTCACAGTTTCAACCCATCCTGGGATGCAACTCTGATTCTTGAGGGGATTCCGAAAACATCATACTGTGGGCAACTGGGCATCTAAATCTTCCCCCAGTCCATGGAGATTGGAGCGCATTTTTTATGAAGTTTTCCACCTTTGCAGGGATACTCATGCGGATTGCACCATACCTGGAGGGAAGCAAATGCCGCAGCCTACACCCTTGCTAAGGAGAGCGCCTCAGAGCAGAACAAACAGGAGACTTTTGAGCACCTTTTTAAGCTCTTGACCTCACCTTTTTGTTATCCTACTTCCAATCTCTCAACTTGTATAGCATTTTTTGGACCCTGTAAGGGGTTTTCGTATACGAACACCCAGACTGTGGGTAGTTCAACCTCTTGTACATCGGTTCTATCTATACAGCAGTTTACAGTTTCCAAAAAAAAAAGTTGCAAAGTGTCACCATTTCATACACTACTAAACTTATCCTCACTGTATCTCAAATCTACACACCTTGTATTCAGAGGAAAAGGTAGTTACCAAAAAACTCCAAGCTTCCAAGTTGCAGACTGCTGGACCAGACAAGGATATTAATCTATTTCCTTTTTTTTTATGATAACATCCATAATATTAATCTTGAGCAGCAAAGGATCTTTTTATGCCCAAGAAACTGTTGAGCATGACAAAAGCTAACATGATCTTAATGCATAAAGTTGTACAAACAAATCCCAAGTAAAATGGTTACTTTAAGAAGAAGACTGTATATATTTTCATTGGACTTAAACCGAAATTTAGTGTAGACAATGGCTGAAAATGAATTGGAGTATAAATGGCAATGATAATAGCCACAATGCAGGCCCAAATCAGTAAAACAGTAGACCTACTTTTTCAACATAGCTGAACTTAGGTTGACCTTCTGCTATAAATGACAAAAAATTTCAACTTTTACACATGATTCTACCATAGTTGTCTGGTATCTACAACTTCATTTACTTTAATTAAGCAACAAAATTTGATGCGTAAACCACAATTTCATATTCTATTGTACCCAAAACCAAGAGTGAATTGCGAAAATTTTAACATTTCATAAATAATGTAGAAACAAACAAACCCAAGTTAGCTGAATTTGGGTTCTCCTTCTTCCTTAAATGACAAAGTTTTCAACTTTTACACATGACTCTGTCACAGTTGTCCGAAGTATAAATTTTACCTATTTTACTTAGTAATAGCAACAAAATCTGATCCTAAACACCATTGCACTTTCAATTGTATTCAAAACCAAGCCTGAATTGTCAAAGTTTAAGTCAACCATTTTTCAAAAAATAATGTAAAAACAAATAAACCCAAGTTAAGCACACCTGTTATAACTGAAGCCCATTCATCCTGAAAACGAAAACCCGACATTCTAAGAACATTTCTGCACGATTCCAATATGAGTTGTTGTGAATTAGGGCTCAATATTCTCAGACCAGCTGTGGCCATGAGCCTGATCTCTGTATCGCCCCATTGATCATTTGGAACCCTAGTTTTTGCAAACTCCAAAAGATCCATTAAAGAATCCCCTGCACCTTCTGGGTCCTTCTCAAATGCTGATAATCCAGGATTAATTTTCATAGAAGACAAACCCTGTCCTTCAAAATTGAAGAATGGAACCCCACCTTTGCTCGAGAATTCGAACACGTGAATTCGAGTTCCGGTGCTCCCACCATCAATAACAATCCCAAATCTCTTCGCTTGATGAAACCCCAGATTGAAATTGAAACCCTTTGCCAGAGCGATCAGGTAGAAGAATAGGGCAAAAGTGGCAGAGACGGCGATGAATAGCAATGGGTTTCCTCTGGTTTGATTCGCCTGCTTCAAATTCGTCGAAGAAAGTCGTGATAGGAGATGGAGACGAGGAGGCAATTGGGATTGATTAGGACGAAGGGTTTGGAGCTTTGGAGAATCCATTAATGGCAAGACACTGATGCATGAAACAGTTGCAAGCCTAGGGTTTGATCTTCGCATCAATGATCGAGCACCTCGACAAGCATTGTTGTCGAGGGCTACAAGAAATTGCAGGATGAAAAATTGGATCCAATGGTCGTCGATAGAGAAATGCAGAGAAAAAAAAAAAAGGGTTAGAGAGAGGTTAATCAGTTCAGTAGGCGTCTAGAGAGAGAAAGGGTAACAGAGAAACGCATGCACTGGCCCTCTCTCTCTCTCTCTCTCCCTTCAGAGGAAGGAGGAAGAGAGAAGAGGGAAGGATTGGGGGTGCAGCTCTTTCGAGAACGGGGCGAGTAATGAACTTAAACTGAGATGGAGGGCTCTTAGTCCTTGCCCTCCACCTCTCTCTCTCTCTCTCTCTCGATTCTGCCTCCGATCCCTCTCTCTCACCTCTCCCCCTCTCTCCCTCAATTCCGACTCTACCACTCCGTTGCTTCCAATTCTGTCAAAACAAGAGAGACAAAAGCAAGGGAACGTACAGAACTATGCGTACTTCGAATCTTATTTCAGAGGAAAAAGTTTCAAATTTTATCATGACATTTAACTTAACAATTGGGAAAATTATTACAAATATATCTTATTTTTTGTTTAACGTACTCTCTTTTTTTTTTTTTTTCTTTTTTTTATAATACTTTAAGGTCCGTAAAAATTAATTCATAAATATCTATATTTATCTTTTTCATCTCTAAATTTTTTATTTTTTATTTTTTTTTTAATATTTTTTTGAGTTTTGTTAGTCTTATCGACTTTTTTTTTTAGGGTTTTGTTAGTCTACACAGCTTGATGGTGTCAACTTTTAAAGTGCTCAACAATTTTTTATATTAAAATATTTTTGAATTATAATACAAAATTTTTCAAGTTGGAGTATTTTTGGTCATTTAAAAAAATAGAATGGATATTTTGTTAATAAAATAGTGGCATTCTATTAATAGTTAAAAACAATTAATGCGAGTGATGTCACACATCATATTATTGATATCATTGTCCACTATTATTAATAAATGTTTTTTCTTCTATTAAGAATTTCTAATTTATTCTTGATTAATTGCTTAAAATACCCCTAAACAAAAAGTTGCTATAATGTAGGAAAAAGGCATCTAAATTTCTAAAAAGTTATTATACTATCGGATAAATTAGAGCCTACCTCCAAAATTTTACTAGATGAGATTGTTTTGATGCCCAAATACCGTGATCATCTTGACATCAAGATGCAAGAACATGAGAAAAAATAGATTTCAAGTTTTGAAAATAGTGTATTTTGTAACGCATTTTTGTACCGCTAATTTTCAAATTTTTCAAGTTTTCATAGATATGTCGATCTACATTATTTTTTAAGCTTTAAACTTTATAATTAAAGTTACTAATATATTTTAAAGCTATCACAAATATTTTCAGTATTGAAACTAAATTCCTTGGCACTATTTGAAAGTAGGCTCTAATTTGATTGTTTAGAGCCTAGGCTCTATACAAACCATACCTTTTTTTTTTTAATATTTATCTCTTCTTTTTCTCTCTAATTTTTTTTTTATCTCTTCTTTCTGTCTCTACATCTTCTCTCTCTAACTCTCTCTCTCTTCAAAGAGATTTGTCTAACAACGAATAAGTACCTTACCCTTCCCCATAAAAACTCCCTTCAACCGCATCTCTTATTAAAATTAGATGGCGTATATCTCCACTGAGATTTGTTTAACAACGTGTAAGTTTTTTTTTTTTTTTTTAACAAATGTTGATTACTTTATTAAAAAAATATACTTAAAGGAAATTACATCAAAGGAAGTAGCATCTTCTATAAAAACTCTCTTCAATCCCTTCTCTTATGAAAATTAGACGAAGTTAGATTTGTATCGATGAATTGCGTTTGTTGAGTTGATGAAGTAAGTAGAGAGAGAGAAAGAGTTAGAGAGAGAAAGAAGACAAAAAATCAGAAAGAAAGAAGAGATAAATATTAAAATGAACTAGAGAGAAAGAAGAGATAAACATAAAAATAATAAGAGATAAGTATAAACAAAACGAGAAAATGATTAGTTTTTACGGTACTTTTTTACTGTACTTAAAGTACCATAATTGTGCTTCACAGTAATGGTTATTTTGGTCAAAAAATATGGTAATGGTTATTTTGGTAAAAAAAAAAAGGCCCAAAATTGAGCATAAAAAAAACACTCAAAATTGAACAAAAAAGATATGAGCGAGGTTTATGAAAGTTGAAGTTTTTTTAAAAAAATAGACAAAAATTAAGATATATTTGTAACAATTTCCCTAAAAATTTCTTAGGATTATTTGAAAATCTATTTACATATCTAATTATAAAACCTTACAAATTTGTTAAAATCAAGTACATCTATAAACATATGCAAATTTTGAAAATGGCCCGTCTAGATAATGTATTGCAAGATGCACTATTTCTAGGACTCAAAGTATTTTATTTATCTAGATGTTAACATGATCAATTAGAGGGTTTTTCAACATTAAAACAATCTTTTTTCCATGGATTTTTGAGGTACACCTTTAATTCTACATTTTAATTTTGCAACCTTATATAAACATTTCTCAAAAGTCTATCTAAGAGTGAAGCCCTAAATATTCAAATAGAGGCTCATTTTTAAAAGGACCCAGTTTCGATGCGGCCAAGCCCGCATATGTAGAAATGTGGACCTCTTAATACATCTATTTTTTTGATGAATTTTAAGACTTAAGTTTTAAGAACATGTAATATCTAATATGGAGATCATGAATATAAATAAATTTTAAAAATTAAAAATAATAATTCTAGTAAGAAAATATGTGGACAGTCAGTTTTCATTGTTTTTAGATGGAACACCAACTCGCATCCATCTTTAACATGGATGCTTTACACTCTCTGGACCGCATATGTAGGATTACGGTCCAGCCCACATGAAACAATTTTCCTTTTAAAAATTCACTAGAAGAGATTGTTTTGATGCTCAAAGATCCTTATATTGATCAACTCGACCTCAAGATGTATGAACATGAGAAAAAATAAATTTTAAATCTTGAAAATAATGCATCTTCTAATAAATTTTCTGAAATGTCAATTTTGAAGATTATCAAGTGTTCATAGTTATGCTCGATCTACATTATTTTTAAGTTTTAAATTTTGTAATTATAGATGAAAATAAATTTAGGCCATCAAAAAGATTTCTAGTACTGAAATAATATCTTTCGGCACTATTTCAAGGTACGGCTTATTTTCATTGTTTAGACTCTAAACTTTAGAGCCTTAACCTTATAAAAACCACAGAGTTTGTGCTACAAAATATGGTATGACTAGAGTTTGTGCTACAAAATATGGTATGAAAACCAAACCTGAGAGGGGCCGCCACTCAATGACACAAGCTATTGGGTCTAGCCAGGGCCGGTCATGGGTTTTCCCTTATCTTTCTTTTAAGTTTGTATTATATTACACCTGGCTGAGACCAAGTCACCACTGCCACTAGGCTTCAGCCAACCTCATAAGGACCCAAGCCAAGCTCATTCCAGGATTGGTCCAGCCCAAGTTAGATTGTTAGCATGCTTAGTTACAAGGAGGTCACAATCAATCTTGACTGTTGGATGTGAAATTCAATGACTGCGGATGTCTCATTAATTTGGTTCAAAGTCTAAAAGAAAGGTTTTCATATGATACTTCAAGATGTAAGACTTCTAATCTAATGGCTATAGGTTTTTGTGACTTATTTGTACTAAGATAAACTTATAGCGTACAATTTTTTTTTAAAAAAAAAGGCTACGAGAAGCATAATCTTCGTCAAAGACTTTTCCCAACAAATTAGGGTTGGCTACACTAATTCGGGTCTACCATTCTTCTTTATTAAGGGTCATACCCTTAGTGAGGCCATGAGTCCCAATTTTTTTTCTCACTATTTTCAACCATATCCTTCTGGGACCTCCCCTTCCCCTTTCTGAGCCTTCCACTTGATCTAACGTGTACATCCTAATATGTGATATACTATATTTGCACCACATGCCCAACCTACTTAAGTTTACTCTCTCTTATCTTATCGTCTATTGGTTATTAGGAGAGAGGAGAAAATGGGGGATCTGTCCCTTTTTAGAGAGAGAAAGATGAAACATGTGAAAACCCCAAAAAAAGGCTACGTAATGTATATACACAGAGAAAGATGAAACGTGTGAAAAACCCAAAAAAAGGCTAAGTAGTGTATATACACAGGACTTGGACCTACCTCGCCTCACCCATACAGCGAAGTTGAGTAACTCAATCAAGTCCCATAACATTGGTGCATAGTAGTGTTGTTGTAATTTTGTTAACCTTATTGGTTATTTAATTTGTGCTATGGTGATCACTTGGAAATTCCCTTATAGGGGACCATTTGTTCTCCCATGCCTCCTTTCTTTCTCAAAGTTATCATCTAGGCATTTTGTTAACTATAGTACACAGGTCCAAAGATAAATAAGGATGAAAGGAATGAGAAATTATCACAATATTCTTTGAAAATAGTTGATTTTATATATTAATGTTATAAGGAGTCGTATATTGTGGTTATTTATTATTGTTACAAGGACGTCACGAGCACTTCTAGTTATTAGATGTCAAATTGATGGCTTGGGATGCATCATAAAGTTCGAAAAATTTGACTGTGAGCTGAGAAAAATGCAGTGGAAGTAATAGTGGGCTGAGCAAAATACCAAAAAACCAAAACACACTCATGTTTCAAGGTGATTAACTACAGAAGTTGCAAGGAAAGCCCCCTCCTTAGCGAGTGAATCTACTACTGCTTTCAATTCTCTCCATGTGTTTTTGGATGTCACTTGTAGAGGTCCAGAAATCTCAGTGATTTGGTTGAACACCTTCTAAAGACACCAAGGGCACTATGAGGCTCTTCTAGTGCAATTAATAACATTTCTTGAAGGACAATATGAGGCTCTTCTAGGTGCAAATAATAACATTTCTCCAATGACCTTCTACTATCTCGAGGAGGCCCATCTCCGATAAACAATCAAGGAGTACCTTTTTCTCAATTGAGGTTAGATAAAGTGCGCAACAAGCAGTTGCAAACCCTAGTAGTTCTACCCTATATACCCTAACTCCATGTGTATCCCAATTGTAGAAGAAATTTTAATTGAGAATAAATGAAGAAGAGAAAGAAGAAGAAAACACACCTTTACATGGTTCGGTCCATTAGACCTACATTCACGGTTGAAGGGCTATTCAGTCGTGCCCATTATTTCATTCATCCAGTTTTAAATAGAAGTTAAAAGATAACAACTAAATAAAAACTTATTCCCCAAATATCTCTTGAATATATCACGAACTTATATTTTTCACATTTAGTTACCCAAAATATGGGATACGGTTGAAAGGCTATTCAGTCGTGCCTATTATTTCATTCATCCAGTTTTAAATAGAAGTTAAAAGATAACAACTAAATAAAAACTTATTCCCCAAATATCTCTTGAATATATCACGAACTTATATTCTTCACATTTAGTTACCCAAAATATGGGATATGGATAACTATATCATATGTGTACCATATCAAGTAGCTAGCTATACCCAATTATTTCAACACTCCCCCTCTAGTTGTTGTGCTGATATCTATCGTGCTCAACTTGCTTAATGTTTATCGAAATTGTACTTTGCTTGTGAACTTTGTGGGGTTGATTTTTGCTTCTGACAAATGGAGTAGTAATTTCTTTGGCTTGAACTTTCTCTCTCACAAAATGACAATTTGTTTCTAGGTGCTTAGTGCATTCATGAAATACGGGATTTTGATACGTCATGTATAAAAGATTGATTGTCGCAGTTCCTAATCATTAGATGTAAAATATTGAAACCCATATCTCTGAGAAGAAATTTTAGCCAAATTAATTCGCAGGTTGTAGTTGTCATAACTATGTATTCGGCCTCTCATTTGATCGAGCAACTGTCGTCTGTTTTTTACTTTTCCAAGTTACAAGATTACTACCTACAAATATACAATACCTTAGAGTGGATCTTCTATCTGTAGGACTAACTGCCCAATCAGCATTATAATAGGCAATAATATCATTATGACCATTACTTTTCATTAAAATTCCTTTTCCAAGAAATGACTTAAGGTCCCTTAAAATTCGATTGAGAGCTTCAAGATGAGCAGTTTTTAGAGAATGCATGAATTGACTTACCATACTGACCGCATAGACAATATCAGGTCTAGTGATAGTAAGATATATAAGTCGACCAACTAAATGTTGAAACATCCTAATGTCTTCCAAAGCTTTGCCTAGTCTATGTTTACTTTATAATTTGTCTCAATTGGAGTATCAATAGGTTTACATCCTATCTTGCCAGTTTTGCACAAAAGGTCTAAAACATATTTCCTTTGGCAAATAAAAATTCATCTGTGAGAGTAAGCAACCTCAATTCCAAGAAAATATTCGAGTTTTCCCAAATATTTAATATCAAACTTCATATGAAAGTAATCTTTCAATTTTGTTATGGTATTTGAATCACTTCCTATTATAACATTGGCATCAACATAGATAAGAACAATAACATTATCGGATTGCCTTCTTTTTAGAAACATGGATGAATCAACATTACTCTGAAAAAACCCTATATTAATGAGAGCTTGACTTAACTTTGCAAACCATGGCCTGGGAGACTGTTTAAGCCCATAGATTGCTTTACTGAGCCTGCAAGCTAAAGTTTTGTTGCCTTCTTGAGGACAATCGGGAGGAAGTTTCATGTAAAATTCTTCGTCCAAATCTCAGTATAAGAATGCATTTTTTACATCCGGTTGATATAAAGGCCAGCCATTATTAACAACAATAGAAAGCAAAACCCTCACAGTATTCATTTTAACCACAGGAGCAAATGTTTCCTTGTAGTCAACACCATAGGTTTCGGTGAATCCCTTTGCAATAAGTCTCAACTTGTATCTCTCAATAGTTCCATTACTTTTGTATTTCGTTTTATAAACCCATTTGCATCCAACTGGGTTGTTTTTTTTCAGAAGACTAACGACATCCCAAGTATGATTTTTCTTTAAAGCAACAAGTTCCTCATTCATAACAGTTCTCTATATTGCATTTGAATTAGCTTCCTTGAAGCTAGTGGGTTCTATAGTTGAGGAAATTTTGTCAAAAAAACACTATCTTTAGAAGATAACTTCTTAAAACCCATTTGTTTTTCAATGGGTTAACGAATTTTGGAATTGCTTTCATTGACATGATATGTATAGTAATCCTTTAAACTTAGAGGAAGTTGACTAATATGACTAGATCGTCTTGCTTGAAAGTCTTGAGGAGGAATTATTTTCCCTTGATATTCGTTTGAATGAACCTCCTCATTGGAGTCTTGTGGTGTTTCAAGAATAGATTCTTGAGGTATTTCCTGATTAGGTGTAGTACTCTCAATAATTTTGACTCTGGAATTAACGCCATCCATTCATGAGGTCTTGGGTAGAGATTGCCTTGTTAATCTCCCCCTAAGGCTTATCAGATTGAAAATAAAGAATTTGTTCATTGAATTCAATATTTCGATAAACATACATTCGTTTAGTTTTTGGGTCATAGCATTTGTAACCCTTTTTGGTAGGTGAATATTCCATGAATATACATTTGGTGGAGCATTTAACAAGTTTGTCTCTATGATTTATGATAAATGCACAAAGCATTCAAAACCATATATCTTTAAATGATGAACGTAGGAGAGCAACCATGTAACACTTCATAGGGGCTTCTATTATCCAATATTCTAGTCGGCAGTCGATTTATATGATGACAAGCAGTAAAAATACCCTTAAACGACTATAATTTAGGAACATTTATTTGAAAAAGTAAGGCACATGTTACTTCAAGAAGATGCTTATTTTTTATTTCAGCAATTCCATTTTACTGATGAGTTTCTACACATGACATCTGATGAATGATCCCATGATCCATCAAATATCAGAAAAAAAATTTATTTGTATATTTTGTGCCATTATCAGTTATGAGAATTTTCACCTTAGCATCAAATTGTTTTTTTGTCACGGCATGGAATTCCTTAAAGGAAATGAAGACATCACTCTTAAACTTCAATAGATAAATTAAAACATGACAAGTTCTATCATCGATAAAGCATATATCTAAAACTAAAAAAAGAATCCATTGCAGCAGGTCCCCATAAGTCTGAGTGAATGATATCAAAGTTATTTTTATTGACTATATCAGAATTTCTGTTTGTTTAGCATACAGATAGTCTTCACAAGATGCAAATGATGCATCAATACTAGAGAACACATACTTCAAAATTCTATCAGATGGGTGTCACAATCAGCAATGCCATGTATTGTCCTCGGATTGCACTTTTCTTGCAAAAATCTTTTTTGAAGCTTGATCCAATAGGTACAACCCATGTGATTGGTTACCCTCACTAATCTTCTTCCTAGATACCCGATCCTAAAAAGCAACTTTATCAACAGAAAAAATAGTTAAGCAATTATAGGATTTTGTGATTTAACTAACTGACAAAAGATTCGAAGGAAAAGAAAGAATATATAAAACTTCAGATGGCTTGCCTTTAGAAAAAAGACTCATATTTCCTACTCCACAAACTGACACCATAGTCCCGTTGGCCAATGACACCATACTCTTTGAAGACATGTGTTCAAACCCTTCGAGTCCTTCATAATAACCAGTCATATGATATGTAGCTCCAGTATCAACAATTCAAGAATGACAATTAAAAGAGGATATGTGGGCAGAAAAATTACCTTGAGTAGTAAACAATATCTTAGACGAAGAAGCAATGTTCCCTTTTCCAATGTTTGAACTGAAATTTTTATCCCCCATGTAGAAGAAAAGACTTAGAGGTTACCTTATTTCGAGCAAAGGAAATGGGCAACAATGATGATTTGATACCAATGAACCACTTTGTAGAAGAAAGTGCACGGTCAACTACTGATTTTGGACTGATAACAAACAAATGCTTGACAAGGTCAATGGCAGAAGTTCAATTGCGGACCTTCAGATGTTTTGAAGTGGAGATTTTTAAAGCAAGGGTCTATTGATGCAAAGGCGAAGATCTTTGCTTGACGTCAACACCTTTTGATGTTGATACAAAACTCCTTGAAGAAGCTTTTGCAAGATTTGCTTGCAAAATAATAGGTGTAATTGCATTTTTTGATGCAAAGATTTATGGAGAAGCTTTTGCAAGATTTTTTTGCAAAATAATTATAAGCAACAGGTGCAATTGCGAGCCTTCAATAGGTGCAGCAGGTGCAAACGATGCGCGACCTAACCAACAACGCGCAACCTAATTTCAAAAAGGACTAGGTGGATGAAGACTGTGGACAACAACCACAACCACCTTTGTTGCCTTCATGGAGCTTTTGACGGAGATGTAACCAAAGCAATAGGAAGCTTTTGCTGAGATGCAATATAATTTTTGCAGAGATGCATAGGCCTTGCGTCTCATGTAGATTTGGAAGCAACAATAATAAAAGGGTTTGAAAGGAGATTTGGAGAGATTTTGACGCTGCTACAACGATTTGGAAGGCAAAGATTTATGGGAGCACCAAGAGCACAAATCTTGCAAGGCAAATTTTTTGTAAGTACCAAGGTTTGGAAGAGCACAAAAATTTCAAGGCAAGTTTTAGAAGCACCAAGATTTGGAAGCACTAGCAATAAGAGGAATTGACGTTGCTACAAAGATTTAGAATCGCACAAATCTTGCAAGGAAAATTTTGGTTGCACCAAGATTTGGAAGTACCAGCAATAAATAAAAGCTTGTCACGAAGAGAAAGATAAGGGAAAAGCCCAAAAAACTTACAAATGAAATCAAGAGCAGATATAGAGTGTATTGGGAATCGAACTCCTGCCTAAATTTGAAAAAAGAGCAAGACTTGTATATTTTGAAGGGAACATCGAAAGCTTTTGGATGTCGTGGATGATCAATTGCTTTGATACCATGTAGAAAAAATTTAAATTGAGAAGAAAGAAAGAGGAGAAAAAAGAAGAAAACACAACTTTACGTAGTCCGGTCTATTAGACCTACATTCACAGTTGAAGGGCTATTCTGTCGTGCCCATTATTTCATTCTCCAGTCTTAATTAGAAGTTACAAGATAACAACTAAATAAAAACTGATTCCCCAAATATCTCTTGAATATATCACCAACTTATATTCTTCACATTTAGTTACCCAAATTATGGGATATGGATAACTATATCATATGTGTACCATATCAAGTAGCTAGCTGTACACAATTATTTCAACACTCCCCCTCAAGTTGGTACGCTAATATCTATTGAGCTCAACTTGCTTAATGTTTTTAGAAAGTGTACTTTGCTTGTGGCCTTTGTGAGGATATCAACAAGTTGATTTTTGCTTTTGACAAATAGAGTAGTAATTTCTTTGGCTTGAACTTTGTCTATATATATATATATATGTAAGTCTAAAAAATGCCTATATGCGAATTGCTACAGTGTTTCAACGGCTTTGCCTAAAAATTGCCATGGACCTACAGCAGTGGCGGTCCCCGTATATTTTTTTGCGTCAATTTTATGTGAAAAAAATCACCATCCAAAAAAATTGGACGGCGCCGAGCCTATAGGAGAAAGTATTGTTCATTTTCGCCCATAGGCATTTTGTAGTCTGTTCATATGTGCCCTACTCAACTGGTTTACATCCCTAACTGCAAACTATACAGACAAGCCACACAAGGCCAAACATCCTATGAGGGAGAAATGGAGAAGAAGAAGGTTTTCATACCAAGGCTCAATTCAATTAAGTTGGTAGCATCAAACAATTTCTCCATATCCCCTTTTGAGTAAGACCGGGATCTCATTGTGATTCTATTTAACCCCTTTCATTCCTCTTGTAAACAAGAGATAGACAGAGGGGATCAGTCTAGAGGTGGTTGAAAGTGAGTTGCTTGTCGAGGACCATGAGCCGAGCAAACACTTAACACCTACTTGGGGCTAGGTGTGACCAATCCAAGGAGGCCGTGGTGGTTGTGTCGTACCTCACAGGTTGGGCGCCTAAATGATGATATCCAATCTGTTGCGGTAATAGTAGAATTGATGGCCTGTTTTGCAATTGGAGAACTCAACATTTCCTATATCCCGTAGTCTTCTGTACCTCAACTTGATGGACCAAACCATATTCGGTTCCTCTCATGAGATAAGGTCTCTTAAGAATAGCATCTAAGTGATGGGCCCTTTTGAAAACCCCAGGGAATTCTATAGATAAGCGGAGAGGTCCCAGCCATCCGTTTGTCCAAAAGTTAGGAAATTCCCCATATGTCGAACGGCATCGGTTATCCTCATAAACGGAGAATCATATGCATATATACCTCTGAAAAAATTACATACCCTTGGATTATGTGCCTCACTCTTTTTTTGGGCGAATCAGTGGGGGTTAGGGTCCCCTACCCATTTTTATTTGAAAAATATGGAAAGATTACAAGCTCATCAATCTACAACCCTGTCATATGGAATACCAGCAGCATCATATTGGGTGAAGATAACCTCCCTCCATAAGTGAGATGGTTCTGTGGTGCATCTCCACCACCATTTGGTAAGGAAAGTCGTGTTACCCTGCCTCTCTTAGGTGCATATACTTTTTTCAACCTGACCAGATGGGACTTCTATTGTGTCTCTCTCCCCTACCATAGGAACTTCTTCATCAAGCATTCCCAGGAATTTGTATTGGCCGTGTTCTTGAACACGGACCCCAAATAGATTGGTAAATTGGCCAATTGTAGATTTGGTAAGTTTAATTCTGCTTCCCATGGATAGAAATTTGGTCCTCCATATCCAATTTTCGCTGGAGCCTGTCCACCGCTCAATTCCATATGGACTTCAGCGACCTGCCAATTACCAGAGGAAGGGTGAGGTACTTACATGGCAATTTATCAACATAACATCCCACAAATCTGGCCGAGTGTTGCACCTTTGCCTCTAGGCAAGCAATGCCAATATGGCTGGTCTTACACATGTCTACATATTGTCCAAAAACCACTTCAAAACACTTAAGGAAGAGCCACAAATAGACATCTATTATGTTGCACATCCTAAATGAGACACCATCAGTTCTATTGTAGATGGTTTGAGTTTTGAACCTCGTCAAGAGTTCCTTTGTATTCACTAACTCAATCATCTTGTCAAGGGATTATATTATTATGGCAAACAGGAAGGGAGAGAGCCGATCTCCTTGTCTAGTGCCTCTCGACATTCTGAAGAAGCTCTTCCCATGGCCATCAACAAGGACAGAGAAGTACGTCGAGGAAAAACAACTCTTGATCCATTTTCCACCAAAGCCCATGAACTCCATAATTTTCATGAGATAGGACTACTCCATCCTGTCTAGGCCTATTCTAGATCCAGTTTGTAAATAATTCAAGCAATGCTCTTTCCCTTGAGTGAACACACTCATGTGCAAGTGGGACTCTGTCCAGTGATCTGTCAATCCTCAAACAAGGTAGATTGAGGCAAAGAAATGACATTGCCGAGAACTCTTAGTGTGGCCACAACGACGCTTGTGAGGCCCAATTCTTTCCACTTTGAATTGTATATAATGTTTCTTGCTTAATTGTAAAAAAATAACCCTGATGAAAGATCGGTGGCTACCATGCTTGACAAGTAAACAAGAAAGATGAGAGATGGTAGTTCAAAATTTTTCTAAGGCAAACATGATAACAACCATATGGGCCCTGTTCACCCATTTTCTTTTCAGGTAAAGTTTTCTATCTCAAGTCCATAAAAAACTAAATAAAAAAAAATCATAATTTTGCACATTCCATGTGGTCAATGAATTTCATGTGGAGGCCCAATATATCTAATGTTGCATAGATATCCTCACAATTTTGGTGCGTATCATCGCCACTTACAAATCTATGAACCATCCCACCAACTTCAATGGTGCTCTCACCTGGCTTCTTTTTGAAACCCCCGTGTTTCATGACTCTTCGAACATTTGCAACCTCATCCCACATCCCAACTTCCGCATAAATATTCGAAATGATCACATAATTCCCGCTTCGACTTGGCTCTATTTCTAAGAGCTTCTTCTTCACTTTCTCTGCAACTTCAATGTTAGCATGGATGCTACAGGCACTAAGCAAAGTGCGCCATACAATGGCATCAGCATCAATGGGCATCGACTCGATGAACTCATATGCATCATGGAGCATGCCCCCCCGACATAAGATGTCAACCATAGCCCCGTAATGGGTCATCATGGGCTTAATGCCATGCACATGCATCATAACATCAAAGTATTCACGCCCTTTGCTTAGTAAGCCGGCATGGCTACATGCACATAGGACCCCAAGGAAAGTGACATAATTTGGCTTGATTGGTGTGCTTCCCATCTTCTCAAATAGCTCTAAAGCATCCATGGTGTGCCCGTGCATGGCCATGCCAAGGATCATGGCACTGTATGTCCATACATTCCTCTCCTCCATGATATCGAATACGCCTTTCGCTTTTCCTAAATCCCCACATTTCGAGTACATATCAATCAAAGCCGTCCCCAAACGAACAGTCAATTTGAGCCTTTTCTCTCTCATGAGCTCGTGAGCCTGCCTTCCGATACTCAAGTTCCCCAATCTTGTACACCCACAAAGCAAGCTCACCATTGTGGCCTCATCAGCTTCAAAACCAAAGCTCCCCATTTCCTCAAAAAGCTTAATTGCCTTTACATAGCACCCATTCTGAACAAAACCGGAGATCATGGCATTCCAAGAAACCACAGTTCTATGTGCTATTCCATCAAACACAAAATTAGCACTGTCTCTCTCTCCACAACAAGAGTAGAAATGAATAAGTGTGTTAAGAACATAAATATCCAAATCAAACCCATATTTTAAAATTTGAGAATGGATTTGTCTCCCCTCTCTGTGAGCCAAAACACGAGCACACGCCTTCAAAACAAAAGGAAAGGTGAGGTTGTTGGGTGTTAAGCCTCTGAGCTTTACTTGGGCATAAACCAAGATGCCTTCTTTCGGTGAACAGCTTTGTGAATAAGCTCGAATCAGGGTGTTCCATGAGCACATTGTCTGGTTATTGCTTTGATAGAGAACAAAACGAGCATAACCCAAGTCTCCAAATGGAGAGAGAGAGCAAAATTTCAAAAGCTCGCTTAATAGAAAGCCATCTTGGTATTGGCCAGTAGTCAGCAAGCAAGCATGGATTTGCTTTAGCTCTTCCATTCCTCTGCAATTCTTCAATAGATTCAGCCATTGAAGTTTTCTAGAGAGACAAAATGAATGGAAATAGTAGAGCTTTTTTGTGGGAAAAATTAGATGCGTTGGACTAGCCGTTATGTGGAATTTGAAACGCCAAGTATAGAACGGGAGACGAACCATGTAAGCCGTTACAATCATCAAACCAATTTACGAAGGAAATATATCGTGGATGTCAAAATCATTATTGACCGTGGGATTCAAAATTAGGTAATTGAAGATGTATTTTATTGGGTGCGGTTTGTATAGAGCCTAGGCTCTAAACAATCAAATTAGAACCTACCTTAAAATAGTATCGACAAATGTAGTTTTAATACCGGAAATCTTTGAACTAGCCTTAAAATATATTTTCATCTTTATTTATAAAGTTTTAAGCTTCAAAAAGAGTATGGATCAATAGATCTATGAAATCTGGAAAATTGGCGGTCCAAAAATACATTACAAAATATACTGTTTCCAAAACTTGAATCCATTTTTTTTCTCATGTCCATGTATCTTGATGTTAAGATGATCAATTTGAGGATATTTGAGCATCAAAACAACCTCTAGTAGTGAAATTTTTGAGATAGGCTATAATTTGATTGTTTAGAGCCTCGGCTCTATATAAATTTTTTCTATTATTATTTATTTATAAAGTTCAAAATAAAATAAAATGAATTTTAATTAAAACTGATTGGGACCTCATTGTACCAAAAAAAAAATAGTCTATAGCATACAATCTAAATGTTTTAAATTTGTAAATATTACAAACAAAGCTAGTTACTTTAAAAATGTCACTTCACTCAAATACTTCCGTAAGTATTTTATTGAAATATGTTTGGTGAATAAGATAGGACATTTTTTATAATTTTCCACCTTATTGGCCCAGGCCAATTGACTTGAATAACCCCTAGTTGTCCATAATCCCAGTCCGAAATGTGTTTTTAAATTAAAACTCTTTTGTTCTGGGTTTGATACCTAAAATAAGCATCGTATCGATGTCATTTGGTCCAGTGGCTGGAGGTAAATGATGAAATTACCCCTTTCGATACTATTTTTTTTCCTCAAATATCTTGTTCCGGGTTTGAAGTCCTAAACATAAAAGGGCAATTTGGTTCCTTGGCCCACTAGTCTTATGGGACATCAAAATATATAACTTGTTCCGGATTGCAAACCTTGATCAGGGGTGACTTAAGCATTTTCTCGAAACCCACGAGAGGTGCTAATTAAGTTAAATGTTTATGTTAACATGACGATTTTATTGATAAATTGGTTGATTTCACTACCTAATAATTTTTTGAGACGGTATTTTAACCATTTATAGTGATTATAAGCCAACTAAGTCGGTTGGTATCTCAAAAATAAGGTTTATAGCCATATAGCAAATAATAAAAAAAAAAACATAACTTTATTGTTTTTGGGTAAGACAATGGATGAGCAGACGTCTACCCCATTTTCATTAATAAGAATTGAGGAAATACAGATCACAACTTTAGTATTAGAAAAAGATGTTGCCTTCTTAGCGAGAGTATGTGCTACCATTTTGGCCTTTTTATAGATGAAGGAAAACATAGCCTTATTTTCTATAATGAATATCATTTATTTTATTTTTTTACTTTGTTTTTTTTTTTTACAAATATTCTTTACTTTATTTATAAAATCTACTCAAAAGAAATTACATCAGAGGAGATAGCTAAAGTGGACAAAGAGGCCCCCCTTTAGCCAGAAAGTCAACCAAAGAATTTGCCTCTTGAAAGACACGACAAAAGAAATTGAAAGTGGAACCACCAGATCCATAATCTGCAACCAGCTAGACCTTAATTTCCATGGAATACACTGCTACTTCTTGTACCAATTAATTGTGTTCATTGAATTTCCTTCAATAATGTAACTATTCCCGATGTTTTTAGAGATAAAAATTTTTAACCCTTGCAACGAAGCCAATAACTCCGATCGGTTAGCCGTGGCTATACCAATAGGCTTAGCATATGAAAAGATGACCTCTCCAAAACAGTATCGTACCACACCCCCAATGCCTGCCAAACTTGGATTGCCTAGAGAGCTCCCATCAAAATTTAACTTAAATCCCCCACTCTCTAGTGCCACCCAAATACTCCTTGGTCTCATCTTTACTCTACCTATCAAAAACAAATTTGGCAAATTCAAAAGAACATCTGATTGTGAAAGCCCCCAACCCTCCTTAGTAATTGAGGGCCAAGACCAAATGGACAGTTTGACTTTACTCAACAGTCTATCTAAAGATAAACTTTCCTTCAAAAGTCTGTCTATTTCTTTCTTTCCATAGTTCCCATAGAGTAGCCCCTATCTCTATTTGCCACACCAAGATACCCCGGGAAGGTAAATGATTAAAAGCTAACTGTGATACTAAACCATCACAGATTGGGGTAGTAAAGCATGAACCCCAAGTAGCTCAAATAACCAGTACCAAATTCTTGCGGTAACGTGACAATGGTTGAGAAGATGCTCCCCAGATTCCTCATCTGCTTTACACATCAAACATATGTTAGGTAAAATTTACCCCTCTTAATAAAATTATCCACCGTCAGAATCTTATTTTGGATAGCTAACTATAAAAACACCTGTACCTTATGGGGAATATGTCATTTCCACACTTTGACTGTGGCAGATAAAGACCATCTCCATCTATCGTGAGAAAAAAACCTATAACAATACTTCATCAAAAATACCCCATCATACTCAACTTCCCAAATCACTTGATCTATTGCCCATTAGGAAATATAAACCGAGTCCAAGATACCCATCAAATCGTTTCATTGAAGATAAATATCTTCACTCAGCTTATTATATAGGAAATTAATACTTCAAGTAACACGATTACCTCTCACTTTAACCATATCAGAAACCTTAACAAAAAGTTCCGGATAAGTAAACTTCAAAGGGGCATCACCTATCCACTTATGATGTCAGAAAGAGATGTTGTTAGCACAACCAATATTCCAACGAAAATAACTCACATTCATCGGCCTACATATATAAATAAACGTCCACAAAGAAAACATCTCTCTATTTCTACCCCCTCCTAACTACATTCTCTGCCTATCCAGACCATATTTCGAAAGCAAAAACCTGAAACCAAAGCTGATCTGTATACTGAAAACTTCTCCAACACCACTTACAAAGCAAATCCTCATTCATATATTTTATCTTTCTAATGCCAAGACCACCTTCACTCTTAGGGGTACAGACACAATCCACCTAAGTAAGTGATACTTCCTTTTGTCTCCAAAAGATCCCCACAAAAATTACACATCATTCTCCCAATTTTCTTTATCAAGTAGATTGGTAAAGTAACTAAACAAGAACTTAGCAATGTAACCCTACCACCCATAGACAGGTATTTTGGTTTCCAAATATCCAACTTCACTTGGACTCTCTCTAACACCTTATCCTAAACCGTTATAGAGTGCTTAGAATTTGAGATTGACATTCCCAGATAAATAAAGGGGAAAGAGCCCACCAAGCAACCCAACAAATTTGCCAAACATTGAATCAAGGTCGAAGAACAGTTAATACCTATCATTGAGGTCTTATGGAAATTGACCTTCAAATCCAAAGCCACCTCACGGCAATCTAAAAATCGAGCAATGTTTTTCACTTGCGTCTCATTTGCTTCACAAAAAATAAGCGTATCACCTGCATATTGCAAATGAGAAACTCTGGACCCATCTCAACCACTTTAAAACTAGATAAATCCCAACAGCCTTCCACTTTATGAATCATCAGGCTAAAACATTCTGCATAGATAAAAAAAAGGAATGGTGACATGGGGTCCCCTTGGCGAAGACCCCTGGAAGCCTTAAAGAAACCAATAGGGCTTTCCTTAAAAATTATTGAGAAATGTGCAGAGGATAAACATCCAAAGATCCAATTCCTCCATTTAGCCCCAAAACCCATATTCTTAAGATTTTCTATAAGCAACCCCCATTCAACTCTGTCATAAGCTTTTCCATATCAAGTTTAATAATGACTCAAGGAATTCGACTTTCACTCTAGAATGAATACATTATTGAGCTACCAAAATATTATCAGTGATTTGACGATTCTGAATGAAAGCAGATTGAGTGTTAGAGATAAGAAAATGTAAGACTGACTTCAATCTTTCAGCCAAGACTTTTGTCACAATCTTGTAAAGACTGGTCAGAAGACTGATGGGCCTAATATCTGATAACTCTGTTATCATTGATTTTTTAGGGATAAGAGGTATATAAGTGACATTAACCCCTTTGAATATCTCACCCCTAGTCATAAAAGCTCTAATCATCGCTAATAATTTAGACTTAATCACGTTCCAAAATCAATGGGAAAAAGAAAAAACGAAAATCATCTGGGCCTGGAGCCTTATCATTAGGTAGAGCAAAAACGGCACCTTTAAGTTCTTTCACGCTCCAAATTAGAACTCATCTCTACTGTCAAAACTTTAAAAGGGTATCCTTTCCAGTTTTGGAATAAACTTCACCTCTGTCGAAAAAGCCTAATTCAAGCTCCTCCCTTTTTACTTTATTATCACCCCATTTTACCACTAGTTCTATGTTCACATATATGGAGAGGAAAAGCTCCTGCCTTATGTAATAATAAAGGGTAAAAAAAGAAAGAAAAAAGAAACGGTGTACTAATACACGGGCCATAATTTTGCCACAATCTTTTGATATTCTCAATCTCGTTCCTCTCCTTTGATCTTCCACCTCTTGTTTTGTCTATTATGGCAACGTTTTGTCTCCAACCATGTGGGAAACCCAATCAAAAGTTTGAAGCCAAACTAGAACTAGCCAAGTCCTTAAAAAAAAAAAAAAAAAAAAGGAAAACTGTTAAAAGAAACTTATGTATACAGTTTGGACCTCAAAATTTGATGATGTACTATACTTGTATTAATAACTACATACTAATGAAGTTGAAGGGGAAATTCTATAAGACAGCTATGAGACTAGCTTCACTTTATGGAGTGGAATGTTAGCAGGTCAAAAAACAAGACACCCTTAGGATGTGTAGAGGTCAGATGAGGATATTAAGAAGGACGAGTGATAAGAAGGGATTGAATTCGAAATGAATACATTTGAGAGAACCCAAGTATGGCTCCACTAGGTGATAAGATGAGAGAAAATAGCATGTGAGTTGGCCATATGCAACGTAGATCGAGTATAACACCTACTAAAACTTGCAAGTTGGTTTAAGTGGAAGGCCAAAAAAAAAAAAAAAAGAGTAAGCCCAAAAAGATATAATTGGAAGTAGTGAAAAAATATATGACGACTTATGCCATCACTGAGGCAGAGTCTTTGATAAAGCAGAATAATGAATCAAAATTTATGGAGCCAACTCCAAATATTTAGAAAAAAAACTATGATGATGAATCCACTAGTACCGACCGATTTAAAAAACTGAAAATTTAAAAATTCACCTAAGTCTTCAAGAAATAATCATGCTCCAAGATTCAACAGACCACCTATTTTTTAGGAGATAATTCCTAGGTCTTTTGGAGAATAATTAAATAACAATCGTAGCATGTTCCTGTGGGCGCACACTGTATAGTACTCACTTCTGCCGCAAGAGCTTTCTAGGAGGATCTTGTGAAATTTTGACATCCATCTAATAATCACCAGATAAATTTGGTTTTGTTATTTCAAGTATTTCAACGCTTAGATCTTGCCATTCAATTCAAATTAAACTATTACTTTTTTCAAGCCAAAAATATATGGTGTATTTATTTTTTGCGAAGTTCGTGCTAAATGTCCAAAATTCAAGATCTCAACAAATATTCTTAAAGATAACGACACTCTTTGGGGACTTTTGCCCGAGGGAGCAAGTGGACAGTATGCTCCCGCTGTACCAAGAATCCTTTCAATATCTGTAGAGGAGGTCCTTACGTGGGAATAGACATCGACACATACAAAAGCATGTCCATGACTCTTCTCTCTCATCGTCCAAATCCATGTTTGCATGCTTTTCACCATTTGGAGCCTAGTCTCAGTGGTTCTCTCTCTCTCTCGATACTTCTTCAGGTCATGAAGCCCATCCATCTCTCTCTCTCGATGCTTCTTCACAAGTCATGATTCATACAATGAAGCTACTCGAAACCACCTCTTTCCCTCCCCATCTCTCTCTCTCTCAACATCACACAAATGAAGCTTCCCGAAAGTTGAAACAGCTTCTCTCTCTCTAAAGTTGAAACCTGAAAAGAGCCTCTCCTTCTCTCTCTCGGTATATATGTACATGTGCTTTAAGAGAACAACATTAAGAGGACTGCCCAGATCATCACCTTATAGACAGACACAGGAAAAACGCTTAACACTAATTTTATTTGCGCCTTTCTCTCACTTGAAGGGCATTTTCTTTAGGAACCTACACTTTCTCTCACAAAAGGGAGTCCCAACTTAGTTACTAAAGACATTTCAAATTTCAGGCACAAACATCACTGAGATTTTCAGTGAAGGTCAACAAAGATGTCACCCACTCTCTCTCTCACTACTTCTCTTCACACCTTCTCCAAAGCCTTAGATTTCTCAACTGATGGGGTTCGGAGAAAGAAGCCTCTTAAGATACTTGCTACTTTAAGGGAAAGCCCAAATCAAATTCCCAATAAAATGCTCCAAGATGATAGTATAACAAGAAGTAAATTGTTGAGATCAAGTCTGCTTTCTTTAGCAGGTGGGGTCTCTCTGGTTCAAAAAGCTTAAGCTGAACCAGAGAGCCCACAAGAAGCCTCATCAAGTAGGATGTCATATTCAAGGTTCTTAGAGTATTTAGACCAAGGAGATGTGAAAAAGGTTGATCTCTTCGAGAATGGAACAGTAGCCCTTGTTGAGATAGACAACCCTGTTCTCAACAAAATTCAAAGAGTTAAGAGTCCAGTTACCTGGTCTCCCTCAAGAATTGCTGAGAAAACTCAAGGAAAAAGAAGTAGATTTTGCAGCTCATCCACTTGAAATCAACATGACTGATGCCATTTTGAACCTCCTAGGAAATTTAGCATTTCCATTGCTTCTTTTGGGCTCTCTCTTTTTGAGAAGCTCACAATTGAACAATCCAGGAGGCCCCAATTTGCCGTTTGGGTTAGGAAGGTCTAAAGCAAAGTTTCAAATGGAACCTAACTCAGGGGTCACCTTCGATGATGTTGCAGGGGTTGATGAAGCTAAACAAGATTTTAGAGAGACAGTCGACTTCTTGAAGACCCCGGAAAAATTCTTGGTGATTGTAGCTAGACTACCCAAGGGAGTTTTACTCGCCGGTCCTCCGGGTACTGGAAAGACCCTTTTGGCTAAGGCCATAGCTGGAGAAGCTGGGTTGCCATTTTTCTCTCTCTCTGGATCTGAATTCATAGAGATGTTTGTTGGGTTGGAGCTTCTAGAGTGAGAGATCTCTTCAACAAGGCAAAGGCAAATGCACCTTGCTTGGTGTTCATTGATGAGATAGATGTGGAAGGGAGACAGAGGGGGACTGTAATTGGAGGAGGGAATGATGAGAGAGAACAGACTTTGAATCAATTGCTTACTGAGATGGATGGGTTCGATGGAGACACTGGAGTGATTGTTATTGCTGCAACCAACAGGCCAGAGATCTTCGATCAAGCTCTCCTTAGATCAGGAAGGTTCGACAGGCAGGTAGGAATTAATAACAATTTGCAAGTTACGTTCTTTGTTTTCTGTTTTGGATATCATGATTTTCTACTGTGTCAATCACTATAAGCAAAATTCTGTGTGTTAGAGAGAGAGAGAGAGAGAGAGAGAGAGATGCGGTTGACATTCAACTTGAAGTTTCTTACAAATTTTCCTGAACTCGTAATTTGAACAGGTGACTGTTGGCCTCCCTGATGTGAGAGGAAGGGAAGAAATTCTCAAGGTACACAGTAGCAACAAAAAACTTGACAAGGATGTCTCTTAATGTTGTAGCCATGAGAACACCAGGGTTCAGTGGAGCCGACCTTGCTAACCTCATGAACGAGGCTGCTATACTTGCTGGTAGGCGTGGCAAAGAGAAAATAACAGTTAAGGAGATTGATGATTCAATTGATAGAATAGTTGCAGGAATGGAGGGTATGCAAATGACAGATGGGAAAAGCAAAATCCTTGTGGCTTATCATGAAATTGGGCATGCCATTGATGTGTAAGTATTAGCACAAACTCATGCACACAAACTGAGAGAGAGAGAGAGAGAGAGAGAGAGAGAGAGAGAGAGAGAGAGAGAGAGAGAGAGAGAGAGAGAGAGCTCTACAAAGAGCTACCATCAACAGAGACTAGTAACACAGTGACTCTAAATTGAGATAGACCAACTTTTGAAAATGCTACCAATTCTGAGAACACCATGCCTCCAAACTGCTATAATCGGTCAGAGACAGAGAACAGCATCAGGCAAAATTGAGATTTCTTCTCTAGTTTCTAAGCCAGTATAATGATTAGCATGGAAAAAGAATATTGTTATCCAAGAATTCGATTCATTTTGTCTGAAATGTCGCTTAATCTAACACTTTCTTTTGTGTTATATCCAGAGCATTGACGCCAGGGCATGACCCTGTTCAAAAAATTACTATAATACCTCGAGGTCAGGCTCGTGGGCTAACTTGGTTCATTCCCGGAGATGACCCAACTCTTGTTTCAAAGCAACAAATATTTGCAAGAATAGTTGGAGGCCTTGGAGGAAGAGCAGCTGAGGAAGTGATTTTTGGAGAGTCTGAGGTCACCACTGGTGCAGCAGGGGACTTGCAACAGGTCACCCAGGTAGCAAAACAGGTAAAGTTTTCATTTACCTAACATCTCGATTTGCACAATATATACAATATACTCTAGGGTCAATGCTTGTGTTTATTTATCAATACATACCGCAAATCGCATATGGAGAAGCAATTATTAGTGCAAAATTAATAAACTAGTATCATAACATAGTTTGCTGTTGATTTACAGTTGTATCATGCATGAACATAATAAAATTAAAAAAATTAAAAGATAAGGGGAAAGGTAAATAATAAATTACTCAGGCCTATGTGCCTGAGTAAGATTTACTAAAATTGAAATTTAAATTCAACAAAGCTTACCAGTATTTCAAAACCTTGCATTGCTTTTTGGTTTAGAAACAGTGAAGGTGACAAAACTGTAGGAATTAACCAATCAAGGGAAAACACACCTGTCGAAGTCGACAATTTAGAAGATATTCAAAGCATATTTTGAAGTGGAATATTTTTAGAAAATCAAATGGAGGAATACAAAAATGATCAACCTTTTCATTTATTTGCTGTATCATACTATTTCTTTAATTATTGAATAAATCTTTCTAAACAAATAATAAACAAAAAGGGTTCCTTTTGGAGATTTCCTTAATCTCTACTTTCTTCCTTTTGTAGATGGTCACAATGTTTGGGATGTCGGAGATCAGACCGTGGTCATTGACTGAACCAGTAGCCCAAAGCAACGATGTGGTTTTAAGAATACTAGCAAGGAATTCCATGTCTGAGAAACTTGCAGAGGACATTGATAAGTCAGTCAAGAGAATTATAGACAATGCATATGAAATAGCCAAGAACCACATAAGAAATAACAGAGCAGCCATGGACAAGCTGGTTGAAATGCTTTTAGAGAAAGAAACACTCACAGGAGATGAATTCAGAGTAATATTGTCAGAGTTAACTGAGTTTCCATTGGACAAAGCCAGTATAAGTCCTGCTCCTCTACCGGTCACAGCTTGAAATCCATGATACTGTACAGTATTTGAAATAAAGACTTGATGTAAATCTCATATTTAGATAATGATCAAGAATAAATACTTCTAATTCCTGAAATACCTGGGCCACCCCATCCTTTTTCTCTTCCTATAATTAAACGAGTGGCAATCCTATTCTTTTTTAATTTCATCATACACTACGCCTTTTCAGAGCACAATCATTCATAGTTGCGGGAAATTTATTAAAGGAAACAATTATATCTGGGGCATGCTCATCAAAGGCAAAAGCAGAGATCAATGGTTGCTATGCGTTTTTCAATGGTGATATATGGTTGTTTTGCTTCTTCGATGTTCAGTTTGTAGAAGGGATTATATACAATGAGACTATTTATCTTTTGTACATAGAGGTCACACTCATTCTTACTCATTAAATGTCAAATTGGATGACTTGGGGTTAGTCACAAAGTCCGATAAATTTTTTTTTTGAATTTTATGTCTATTCAATGATACTCTTACAACCATCAGTTTTGAAATTTAAGAGACAAAAATGATTCTGTACAAAAGATAAATGGTCTCTTTATAGGCGATCTCTTTGTGGAATGCTCTGTTACCGCTTAGAGGATATGTTCATGAAGATTGAAGTTTTTTGGGGTTCGTGCACTTGCCTGATTGGTCCCAGTGTTGAGGATTGTAAACTCTAAATCTCCCGTTCAAATTCCACACCAACTTATCCAGAAAAAAAGATGAAAACAAAAGATGATCCATGGGCTTTTAAGGTGTTTGTATGGCACCATCAACAAGAGGGACGGCAGACTATCATGAAATTTAGTAGTCTTTTGTTCTTCAGGGGTGTATCTTCTGTCTGATTCACTGCTCATCATGCTCTGGTCCTTGGCTATGTTCGAAGAGATGCATTGTGATGATTGGCTCAAACCGTCCAATACATGGTTGATGCTTCTCACTTTAAGGAATTGTACCCGACAAGCCAGATAAAGCCTTGTAGGCCTATAATTGGCTCAGTATCAAGCCCCAAGATTGACAATCAACTGGTTGTTCAATATTTGGCTCACCAGTAATCGTTACAAGAGCAAAGACCTTCTCTAAAATGGTGGAACCGGCTTCTATCTCTCACTATGATCTCTCTGTTATAAATCCTTGAAAGAACCTTCGCAACAGAATTCCAATCCACACAAATCCTCAGGTTCTTAGTGATCCTAATTGTCGTTCCTGGAGGTGTGCTGATGAGTGCGAAAGCGATTGCAAACTTCTCACTACCGTAAGAGAGCTTTCTCTCTCATCTCCAAATCTGAATCGTGAAGCTCAGCTGCCATGTTCACAGCATAACCTGAATACTTCAATTGCCTTTCCATCTCTTCAAGCATTGCATAAATCTCCTTAGATCGAGGGTGTGAATTATCATCCACCACAAACTTGTAAATCTCTCCATTCACTTCAATTGAACTCCATCCTGGTGAGGTTTGAATCCCATCATCTTTCATCACTTTTCTCAAGTTTGCAACCCCATCCCAGTTGCCCTTCGATGCATAGATATTTGTTAGCAGAACATAGTCACCCGCTTGTTGAGCCTTTAGGTCAGCGAGATGATCCATGACCTTTTCACCAAGACATGCGTGGCCATGGATGCGACATGCACCGAGAAGAGTTCTCCATATGGTCGCATCAGGCTTGACATGCATTGAGCTTATCGTCCCATAGGCCTGTTCCAGCATTCCAGCTCGACCGATTAGATCAACCATGCACCCATAACGGTGCAAATTTGGCACAGTCTTATACTTGCCATGAATGAGATCATGGAAATGTGCATGCCCATCATCCACTAATTCGGCATGGCTGCATGCAGATAACACACCAGTGTGCGTATGCTCATCAGGCTTAACCCCCGATCTTAACATGGCATCAAAGGCATCAAGGGCCATCCTCCCATGACCATGCATTGCGAGCTCGGATATCATGGTGGTCCATGTGACCACGTTCCTTTCCATCATCTCCCTAAAAACTATATATGCCTTATCCAAACACCCACACTTTGCATACATATCAATCAGAGAATTACACAGATTAATGGCTTTTGTAAATTCTCTTTGGTCTATATACTCATGGACCCTTTCGCCTAAATCCAATGCCCCCAAATTAGCGCAAGCCTGAAGAGTAAGCAGGCAAGTAACATTATCTGGGTGGGCCCATCTTCTGTTACCATCTCCTCGAAAAGCTTTAACGCATCTCTGGTTCGTGAATTTTGCAGAAAACTTGAGATTAGAACATTCCAAACAACTGTATCTCTTCGAGGCATGATATCGAACACTCTATGCGCATCGTGACCATAATGACATCGAGCATACATATCCATCAAAGAAGTTAAAAGGAACACATCTGGTTCATACCCATCTCGTATAATCCGACAACGAATTTGTTTTCCTTCGAACACGGCAAGAAGATTTGCACATGATTTGAGTGTGAAAGAGGAAGCAAAGGCATCGGTGTTCACACCAGTTTTCCTCATATGTTTATAGAAGAAGAGGGCTTTCTCAGGGGATTCACCGAGAGAGTAGCCTCTGAGCATGGTGTTATAGAGATAAACTTCAGGTTTTCTTATTCCGGCAAATACCAAACGAGCGTAATTCATGTTAGAGGGGGAAGAGAGGGCGACGAAGGAGAGGAGATGTCGTAAAATGGAGGGATGGTGTATGATAGATGTGCATATAGGTCAGGCATGGATTTGGCGAAGTTGATCCATGGATGGGCATAATTTCAAAAGAGAGATTAATGTCTCTTCGTGGTTTTTGTCTGCCATCTTCTGAGTCAAACCCACAGTTTTTAAGTTTTAACGAAGAAATGGAGGTTAGGGGAAGAACACTGATGTTTGCTTCCTGACTCAGCAGGGGGCTGGCCCGGGTCGAGTATCCCATTTTAAAACACTGATAATTAATTATAAGAATTACAACCAAATAAAAGACAAACCAAATAAAAAGGAACAAGGTTACATAGAACAAAACAATGGTTTTATAACATACATTTCTAATCAAATGGAATATACATGTGCACTGAGAAGAATCACTAAATTACAAAGAGTGAAACCCACCAAGAAGTTAAAATTCTCAGATCCTGGAGAGCAGACTCTTTTTTAGATCCCAAGATATCAAGAATTTAACAATAATTTCCTCTTAATTTATTTACCAATAATCACCACACGAGCACGACCCACCTCTAAAGTGGTGGAAATGATGCAAATCCCACAATATTATCTCCCTATCAAAAATCTTCAAAACGAGCTTCGCCATGCAGTGACAATCTGCACACACGCTGAGGTTCTTCACAATGGGCACGGTGGTACCAGGGGCCATATTTATGAGCCCAAAAGCCATGGCCAGTTTTTCACTATGGTATCGAAGTGTCGCTTCTTTATCTTCCTTGCCCATATCGACATGAAAACCAATGAAGTTTGAGGTATATAACCACCAAGCTTAAGCTGTTTCATGAGCGCGTCAAGTATGCTCTGTAGCTCTATAGCTTGAGGGTGGTTCCCATATCCTGAGAAGAACTCATGAAGCATAGTCCCCACCGTGCTCCTTGTCGTGTTCAAATATATGCTCTGCAACTCTCTTGCCCAACTCTACACTGCCTTGGACACCACAGGTGGCTAAGAGGGTGTGCCATAATATGGGGTTGGCTTGATCGGGAGGCTTTTGATGAAACTATAGGCCTCATTTAGGAGACCAGCTCGACCGACTAGGTCCACCATGCAACCATAGTGCTTTATTCCTGGTGTAACCCCGTACACGCCCTTAATACCTATATGCCGAAAATAAGAAAAGAGTGAGAAAAATTTTCATTCAATATGGATCTTTTCAAACCCACTGTAATACACCAGATCCTATCTGAGTTCCATTTTCATTATAAGGTAGGTATGTTTATTATATCAACATTAATCCACTAGATTCAGAACTTCACTTTCAATATAGCGCGTATTAATGAGCACCAATGCACATTTTCATTAATCATCATCTATAAGAGATAATAGACAGTGCTAGAGAGAAAGTAGGACTCATGAACATGACATCATCACAGTTCAAGGCTCTCTCCTTCACCATTCATCATTTCAATGGATGGTGACCACCCACTAGGACCGTCATTTTATGTTATCCACTAAGTGTTTGCGAACTCCGTTGGTGCAACTTGGAACCGGTTGGTGGGATCGAGAACCGGGCACTGGCCGGTTCCAGTTTTGGCTGGTTTTGGTTATCCGGTAAGATATTTTTTAAAAAAATTAAAAAAGAATTATATAAAATCTTAAAAAATAAGGGATTTGTTTTTTTTGAGAAAGTAAAAATAGAGGAGTTTTTTGTAATGCATTTTTGAATGAACGTTTTGGAAAGTGTTTTGGCTATGAATACTTATTTTTCCATTTTTCCATCTTTTTTGAAAAATTACAAAAATACTCTTAACCACAAATCGGTTTTCTAAAAATATTTTTTTTACTCATTTTCAACTTCATTTGGATATGTTTTGTTTAATTATGCTTTAAATATATTTTTTATATTTGCTTAGATTTTTTTTTTTGAATGCTTTTTTGACCGGCCAGGACTTAACCTAATTAGGTCAGTTGAAGTGGCCGTAGAGGATTACTCGAAACCGGCCCTTGGCCAGTTGTCGAAGCTGGTTCAATTTTTCGAACACTGGTCCATTTAATTGACTACATTTAACATATTTTTCGAACACTGGTCCATCAATTGACTACATTTAACATATTTTTACTGGTCCATCAATTGACTACATTTAACATTTAACGAAGAAGAGACTACCTTCGGCCGAAGAAGAGACTACCTTCGGCCCTCGTCTATCAAAGCCAGTGTGGCTACAAGCATACAAAACACCAAGGAATGTGATATGGTCAGGTTTGATTCTCTCAGTCTCCATCTTTCTAAACAAGGCGAGTGCATCCTCTCCTTGTCCGTGTATTGCAAATGCAACAATCATGGCAGACCAAGCCTGCGTATCTCCAAAAGACATCTTTTCAAAAACCATTTTTGCATCCTCTATGCTCCCACATTTTGCACACATATCTATGAGTGCAGTGTTCACCTTAACGAACTTATCGAGTCCATTCTTCTTCAGAAATTCGTGAACCCACTTCCCCAAATCCACAGCCCCGAGTAGAGAGCAAGCAGAGAGCACGCTAAGCACATTTACATTTTTTGGCGGTGTATTATGTGCCTCCATTTCTCTAAATAGGGCCAAGGCCTCATTAGGCTGACTACTTTGAACATAAGCAGTGATCATCGAATTAGACGAGACCACACTCCTCCCTTTCATTGTGGTATTGAAAACCTTATGAGCTGATTCAATGGCACCACAATCAGCATACATTCGTACGAGTGTTGGCTGAACAAAGGTGTTCGAATCAAGCTTGATCTTTATGCAATGGCAATGCAAAGCTCGGCCTTCTTTGAGAGCTGAAGCCATGGCACAAGCCTTGAGAATTGAAGGGAATGTGTAGTTTTCGGGTTGAACGTTATTGGTAAGCATCTCGACAAAGAGATTGATTGCTTGAATTGGGGTGGCTACGAGAATATGATCCAATGAGAGTGTTGAAGAGGACAGTGTTGGGTTCTGGGATTTGATCGAACAATTGTTGGGCATATTCGATGTTTTCAGGTAGAGAGAGAGAACAGAAACTTAAGAGATTAGAAAGGGTGGGGACGTGGTTTTGGAGGTGGGTTTTGATGGTGTTGGCTTGGTTTTGCTTGAGTTGGGAGAGGGTGGTACACCTAAAGAGGAGAGAGAGAGATGGTGGTGATGGCGGGTCTGAAATTTTAGTGCCAGGAGAAAAGAGATGGGTTGGGTTGAGAGGTAAGGATGTGGAAGCCATGGCTGAAAGAACCCAAATTATATCTCAATCAAATTTCCTCTCTCTCTGGCTTGGAAAACTGTAATAGTCTTTACAGCATGGTAATCTATCTGAAACTGGAAATCACAGGTAATGTACCCCTTGATGCAAGCCTAAAATCTCTCTCCAATGGAAACCTCTCCCACTGTGAGAATTTGAGACACAAGCTCTCTCTCTCTCTCAAGAACACATGCTCCCGCGGGAGCAACGTGGTCTAGTTCGCTCTCCCTAGCGCAGAGAAGAACGATTTCCGGTCTTCAAAAATAAGGGTAATTTAGTCATTTGTCCAAATACCGCCAACTCTTGATTGGACGGCGTTAAAGGGAATCGCTAGTGTCCTCTTAGCCGTATATCACGGTAACGGGAGTAGCTAGCGTTGTCTTAACCGTAGATCACTGTGCCTCTTCATCTCAACCGTTGATGTAACACTTGAAACGCTTTAAAAACCCTAAAGGGACCCCGTTCGGAGAAGGCATAGAGGCCCTTCATTCCATGGCCATGCCCATTGTTCTTAAGGTTTCTCTCTTCTCTTCCTCTTCATTTTATTGACTCTGTCTAATGTTTGGTCTTGTTTGCGATCAGAGATGAGAGATCTCTCTAGGTTTCTCTCCCTTCATTTTCTATACTCTCTCTAATGTTTAGTCCTTGTAGTTGCTTTATTTCCTTGAGATTTGAACGACAGGGCTGTTTTTTATTTTTAAATTAGGGTTTTAAAAGGAGATGGTAGTTTTTTATGTTTATTTTTTCTTCTGAATCTTTGATATATTAATATCAGATTTTCAGCACCGTTTGATTTGCACAAGGTCTGATCCATTTCTTGGTTGGATTGAACTTTGAAACTGGTGCTAAAATAGAAGTCCATTGCATTGCGTTTTGAATGGAATGCAATTGTAATGGAAGCGGCCAGACAACCGTAGGGTTGGATCCACAGATAAAGGGCTCAAAATGCCCCTTGTCTACTGATTCCAACCCACACCTATCCCTCTCTTGATGAAATTTGATGAAATTTTATTACACTTTCGATGAATTTCCTTCTCCTTTAGATGCATATCTCTGTCTCTTATCACGTGGGTCTCTCTCTATACTTTTATTGAATATCTCTCTTTTGATGAAACCGACCTTTCTCTACCTCTGAATTACCTTTTCATTTATGTTTTTGTTTTTTTTTTCCTGAATTACCTTTTATTTTTGTTGATTTTTCTGAATTACCTTATCTTTTTTTCTTTATTTTTTATTTTTTATTTTTTGTCGTAGGTGATAGAAAACTAGGCCAAACTGGCTACTGCAAACTAGGGCTTGCGCCCGTTCTGAGTGCCTTGCCCTACTCGGCCCGTGTTTTTCCATAGAGCAAGTCTTTTGATTGCTATAGGACTGGCTGACGCCCGGCCCACCTATTCATATAAGCTAGGTCCGCTTTTTCCTATAAGCTAGGATGACTCAGTAAGCTAGGATGACTCAGTACTATTTTTTGTACTTACAGGTTCAATGTTTTCAGCCACCCTTTTCTTTTGTTCTTATCCATCGTTTTTGATATGTTTTAGTCTTTTGGATTATTGCCTATCCTAATTATCTTTTGGTACTTTAAATCCAACTATTTAACTAATTGTTTTAGATTTTGGCCTCTGAAAATTCATAAGGCTGTTGGGCCGTCGTACTGAGAAACTCAGAAATTGTTGAAGTTTCTTCCAGTTGCTACAAATCAGAAATTTGTTCGAGATTTTATTTTTTTGGGTGGAATGCAAAGATATTATTTATGAATTTTATTTGTTATTTCATTAGTTTTCAACAGTAAAATATGAAAAGTGGATTTATGCATTCTTTTCATTTAGCAATGTTTATGGTTCATATCAATGTTGGCAATGGTTGTACCTGAAGATGTAATTGTTAGCAATGCTTGTACTTGCAGTTGTAATTATCGAAAAGATCCAATATATCAGAGCCGATCAAGATTCTTACGTGGTAGAGCCCTTCTGTTCAACAAAGCTCAGATAGAGGTGTTTTGTGCAACAATATTTTAGGTATGAACCACTGAAATTCTTTGGAATAATTGCTAATAATCTTGTTTGAAAAAGCTCATGAGGTATCAATCCTATATTGTGAAAGTAAGGGTTACCTCATAAACCCTTTACAATATGTTGCTCTAATTCTTGTAAGTCTGAAAACAGTGTTGGAAAAATGGGGCTGTTCGAATTCTACTTGCTCAGTTAGATCCCACTGGCTGGTTCTTGTTTTGCCCGGTTTTGGTGAACTGGCCAAGTATTTTAAAATAAATAAAAAATTATAGAAAATCTCATAAAAGTAAGTGATTTTTTTTGGCCATTAATACTTCTGTTTACATATTACATCTTGTTCTAGAAAATTTAAAAAATATCCCTTGAATTGTTGTAATTTTTATTTTATTAATTTTTAACGTCATTTAAATGTGCTTTGTTTAATCATGCTTTAAATATGTTTTTTTATATATTCTATTTTTTAACAAATTTTGACTTCCAAGGACTTCAGCTACCTGGTTTACTAGTTAGGCCGGTTGGACTGTGTTTGAACCCATATCCGGTTAACTGTTTCGAGTCGATTTTTCCTATGTTGGTATGAAACAAAAGATCATAAAATAAAAATACAAATTGTGTATCTTGTAATGAATTATCTGGTTTGTTTGTTTTCAATCCTTTCAATTGTTTAAAAATTTCATTATGAAGCACCATTTTACCTGTTTGAGGGGCATGCTTTAAATAACCACCCATATTGTATTATTACTCAAGAAATAGTCATTTTTGGTTCATTAGACATGCCACCTGTCTTGTATAATAATCATGGGTATAGTCTTTATTGGTTCAATTCACATACCTTAGTCGTTGGATTTTTATTTATGAAGAGCTTTATTCTCCCTTTTTTAGGAAAAAAAGACATCTTGAGAATTACAAGGCCATTCTAAGAATTTTTTAATGTATTTTTTTGAGTAGGTGTGAGTGAAATAGAAATTAGAAACAAACCTTCTTCTTTTTAATAGGGAAGATTTTTTTAAAAAAATGTTTAATAGACTGGATTTTAGTCCCTTAAAAGGCAACTTTGCCGAGGTGATCATTTTTTTTTTGATCTCCTCTTTTCCCTGTTGCCAATATCAAATAAGAATTTTTGTGCGTGATCTTTTAAATCTATTTATCTGATCAATGCAAATCCTAATGAGGATTGTTAATCCACATTTTCCAATTTTAATGTGTATTGATATTTTTCATTGATAATCCATATTTTCCAATTTTTTTAATTGGGAATGTACTTTAAAATATCAATCAATAATTTGTGAATTTAAAAATAATCCTCTAGATATTTTGTAATTTTGTATTTCCATTTTACCCCTAATTTGGACATCTAATTCCTGAACAAGTTGTCTTGCATTTTTTGGTTAAAAACATTATTCATGAGATGGTAGAAACGCGGGAGGTTTGAGCATGTCTCACTCAGAAAATTAGTCACTAACTATGATCGCTGAATCTCGCTACTTGTAAATCTTCTAAAACATATATTGATTTGGAAGTTGTATATATTTGAACCTAGCCCATTTAAATGAACAATACACAAAAGTATTCTTTCTATGGTAAAAACATGGGTGCAGTTGGCATACAGATGCATCTGTAGGTGTAGATACAGATGCATCCGTAGGTGTAGAGGTAAGGTGCACCTTCAAGTTTTATCATGGTGTATAATTTTGATGTAAAATGTTCTTAGGATTATCTCAAAATCTATTTTTATAACTGATTATAAAGTTTTAAATTTCAATAATAGTTAAAATCAACTAGATATGTAACCATATCAAAATCTTGAAAGTGGATGTAGATAATATGCTGTAAAATGCACTATTTTCTATTTTTACCACTGTAATCATCACATGACGCTAAATCTCTTAGCCATAATGGTGAGAGGGAAGGAAGAGAGAATATTCCCTTGGCAAATGCCTCTCGAAGCTTTGAAAAAAAGCCTTTAGGCTTTCCATTAATAAAAATGGAAAAATGAATGGATTTGAGGCAACCCTTTATCCATAAAAGCCAAACCATGGGTTTGTAAAAGGATTGTCCATTCCATTTCAAGATCAATCTTACATATAATAGGTAACGAGATTAAAGAATTAATCCTTATCCTTATCCTCCCTAATGTCTAGGGATCTCTCTATTCTATTCAAACAAACTGCCGCTCTCTACTTTCTCTTTCTACTCTTCAAAGTAAATAGGACTCACCAGTCTCTCTCTCTACATGTGGAGAAAACTATCTTCCAATACATCTCATTTGCACAAATCCACTTGTACAATTTATTGTTAAGTGTAAATCTTAAGGTCCTATCTTCCTTATCCATTACACATGTGTCCCATTCCTTCACATCAATTAGAGTGATTCTATCTAAAACTTCCCTAATTTTTGCTTCGTAATTACAATTATTCTTTTTCTTCCATTCCATCAAATCCTTCTTAACTCCTTGAACTTTTTTGGAAACTATGAAACCACTCCACCCATCTGCTTCATTCGTCAAACATGATTCTTAAACATGATTCTTTTATTAAATCATTCATGACAATGGAATGTGGTCCGAGGACATTTTTGGCAAAGCCCTAACAGCTGCCCTAGAAAACAATTTAGCCCAACCAACATTAACCAAAAACAGATACAACCTAGTCATAATAGATAAACAATTTTTGACCAATTAAACTTGGCCCTAGCTGCAGGCAAATCCAATAAATCAGAATCTGCTACTGCTTTATTCTTCAACCATGATTCTTTTATTAAATCTTCATCACATTGTTTTTGATCCATGCTATTTCAAATTTGGAGTAACTCCCGACCATCTTACGAGATTGACTTTCCCATATGAATGGAATGTGGTCAGAAGGCATTTCTGTCAAAGCCCTAACAGCTGCCATAGAATACAATTTAGCCCAACCCACATTTGCCAAAAATGCGCGCAGAAAACATCACATAGACCGAACCACCAACATATGGAAATATGGAGGTTGAACGCCTGGCAACAGACATATGGAAGTATCTTTTATGCATGTTTATAGATTAGGAAATATGGAGGTTGAACGACTTGCGAAAGATGGTATTGTTACTACCGAACTAACTTTCTCTTGATTGGTTTTAGTTAGTGCTGTGTTTCTATTTTTTGCTTTAATTTTGTTTGTTTGTCGAGTTTTTATTTTTTTCTCTTTGTGTAAGTTTGTTTTTTCGCTGAGTCTTTAGGACAACTGTGATGTAATTCTAGTAAAGTTTGGAATGTAATGTTACTAGTTCTCAAAAAAAAAAAAAGAAAGAAAGAAAGAAGAAGTTATTCTAAAGAGAGAAACCAACATCATTGGAAAATAGAATGCAATATATATCATAAACCCTAGAAAGAAAGCATTAAATTGTTTATAATTCCTTGCATCACCCGTAAACCCATCAAATTGTTCATAATTTCAAGCCGTCCATAATTTCGTGCATCATCCACATGGTCACCCATAAAGCCTAAAAAGAAAGTAGTATCAAACTGTTCATAATTTCGTCTGTCATCCACATGGTCACCCATATTTTCATAATTGCTTATATTCCAAGAACCCTCAACTATGCATTAAAAAGAATGAAATCAATATTATTATCGCGAAAGAAACCAAGAGAGAAAAAATCGCCTTCAAATCTTCATCATCATCATCCATGGAAGAACTTGGATCGCGTCTCTTTGCATATCCACCGAAAAAGAAGAAACATATCTGTTATTACGTTTTGGCCAATCGCTTGAACCTGTTTGCACATTTACCTTAGAGAGAAAAGGCTGTGAAGAAGAAGAAGAAGAAGAGATGGGGGTGAGGAAAGCCAACGCTTATTAAAATCGTTCAGAGGTTGACTTCATCTTCAATATTCATGACTATCATTCAAATCGTTTTGAGGTTGACACCACTTTCCCATTAGAATCTTTCTCCTCCAAATGGGTTTCTATTCATCTTTTTTCTTTTTTAAAAGATAACCACCAATGCATCCAAAGCTCTCGATTAGAGAGAGTTCACGTTCTAGTTTACACATGGGTTCAGCTCCACAAACTACTGCATTCGGTTCTTTCAGCTCTGGTGGTGCGGGGAGTGCAGGCCTCTTCTTGATCGAGGTAAAGCGTGTTTTTAGAGAAGAAGATTGGGTGCTTGAAATGGGAGGAAGAGTCATCTCTGGGTCTCTTTGGGAGAAGAGGGAGGATGAATATGATCACTTGTAGATTTTTTTGCCTGTAGTGCTGCTAATTGAGATGCTTTTATGGCTATACCTGTTTTCCCATAGGGGACCAGCAGTCGACCCAGTTTGTTTGAATAGAATAGAGAGATCCCCATTCGTTAGGGAGGATAAGGATTAGCTCTTTAATCTCTTTATCTCATATATCTCTCTATCTTTGATCTGTCCATCTTTGAAAGGCCACTTGATTTGGGACACGTGGCACATAAAAAATAACTACAGTTTTGGAACATAGGTTAGGAGGTAGGTTTCGTAAAATGAACGGTACTGACCATCAATGTGAAATTTGATACTTGAGTGTGTCACAAAGTTTGAACAAATTTTGTTAGAATATGCATACTTAGATAACCACTAATGCATTTGATGCTTGCGATCAGAGAGAGTTCACCCTCTTGTTTCCACCTAGGTTCACCTCCACGGACCGCTCCATTCGGTTCTTTCAGCTCCGGTGGTGTTGGGAGTGTATGCCTCTTCTTGTCCATTCATTGCTCGAGGGGCGTAGAGTTTGGAGATGGGGCAACGCCGGTTTTTAGAGAAGAAGCTTGGGTGCAAGTTGGCCATTGATTTATGTGGTGAAATAAATGTGCTATATTTTTTTTATCCTTCAGCTTAGGATTGACTTGATTTTTGGAGGGTAGCTTCCAATGTCTTGTATTAAAGATAAACTGATCTGTCATATTACTATTTTTGGTTGGTTTGATCAAAGTTTGACCATGCATTCATAATTGGGTTGTGATATTTCTTGTTTGCAGTAGGGAGGGCATCTATTTCTCATACTAAAGGATTTTTTTTCTTTTTCTTTTTTCATCTTAAAATTTATTATGAGATTGTTTTTTACCTACCTAAATAGACTTGGGTGGGTTGGTTATTATAGTGTAGACTATAGTTAACAAGTTGGGGATTATCAATCTCTCTCTCTTAAGTTATGTTGGGGTTTTTGATAGTGTATAGAGATGCTAAGCATCTCTCTCTATTTCTTTTACTTTTATTCTCTCTCTGTCTCACTGCTAATCATACTTCGTTAATTTTATGTACATACGGGTGCCTCCGAGTCAAGGCCACCCATTGGGACCAATTTAATTATACATTTTGGGTGAGCATTGTTATTCATCTTGATCATTGCACAAATATGTCCCTTTTTTTGGAGGAAATTCAAAACAATATATTCCCTGAGCTTCTTTTATGGATTCTTTGTTTACCTTATCTCTTTTTTGTTCACTTGTAGAAACTCAATAATTATGTACCAATAATTATGTAGATTTTTACTCTTTGGAATATAATTCTCACATTGTAAAGACATTTTTTTGTCTCATTTTATATGCAGTTTTATCTTATACAACTTTATTATTATATCATGTTGTTTTGAAATTAAAATAATCTTTTGTTTTTTCTTTTCCATTCACTTCTCTTTCATTTATTTTGTTCGGATCACCCTTTTTTACCGAAGAAAAAGGGTAAAGGTCTTTGGTTTATCCATTTTTTCTTGTGCAATCCCTTTTTTTTAAAAAATTCTTTTTATTTTTACATCGGTCTTCCTCAGTTTCCCTGTTTTTGAGATGCCGTTCTCAGTGAAAATGGGTGATGGTGTTCTTCCTAAATAATAATTATAGGTTTGTGAAAATAGACAATGGTATTTCACCTAAATAGTAGACACAAGTACTAAAGAAGAGAATACTCAAGATTTGAGTCAAACTTTCTCGATTTTTACACGAGCTACTCTATATTTATTCGATCTAATAAACTAATTTTACAATATCCAGAATAATAGCTATGCACTCCATTTCATGAATAGAATACGACTGGTTGACATGCTGGGTAGTCGGTTTGACCCGGCCCCATTGCCACCCTATACCTACACAAAATATGTAGGTATATTAAAATCATTTCACGAATCATATAATTTAACACAACGGTTCATATTTTAAATTTTAAGCGTACTAATTTTTTCATGTAAAGTTTTGGACAAATAATTACAAACGTGAATAGTCCTGTGTTTACCTTCGACTACAAATAAATTATTAATATGTAATTCATCAAATCATCCCATAGAAATTAGTTTAATAAGTTATTTATGCCTATTTTTAAAAATTCTTGTTATGAGCTTTGTTTAATTCCAATTTTAAATATGGTTCTAATGTGAGTCACAAATAATTGTGAAATATTTTTTATAATTATAATATTATCATAAATTAGAATTCTCCATCTAACTTCATTTATAAAATTTAAATCAGCTTAAAAAGGTAAAGATTGAATTATGTATTAAATCTTCCAAAGAGACGATATTAACAAAGAAAAAACGAAACTTAAAATGTTCATCTTATTAATATGTTATGATAATGTCTATATTTGTATTTAACTTATATGTAATAGAAATATTAATGTGAAATATAATTGTTTAAAAAATTATTGAGATGTTTATATTAACTAAATATTGTCAAAATCTATTCTATTTTCAATTTTAAAACATGCTTTTGATATAACTTCGTGGCAATTTAACCGTATTGCCACCGGTTACTGGCGAGTGAGGTCAGCGACTGCATACTTAATCATTTACTAATTTGATCGCTTATAGTGCTAGATGGATAATTGAAAGTATGGTTGATCTTATTGACTCTATTTGTGATTAAAACTATTTATATATTTGAATTATTTTGTATATTAATTGATAATATTTCTCGATTATAAATTTTATTTTATAATATTAAAATAATTGATATTTATTAATCTAAATTTAAAAGATGTGAACTTTTAAAGTTGTGGTCATAAATCAAAATTGTTTGACTTATAATTTTTACAACAAAAAAGGTTTATATAAGGTTGCAACTTTAAAAATTTAAAATAAGGTGCATCCTAAAAATCCATCATAAAAAGCTGGTTTGATGTTGGAAAATCCTGTAGTTGATCATCCATTGCAACATATGTACGAATTAGAAAAAAAAAGAAAAAAAATATGAATCTAAAAAGTGGTACATCTTATTTGCACTGGTAATGTTCAAGATTTTCATATTTTTATGGATATATTTGGTTGTAAAAAAAATTTATATTTGATAGATTTATTTCGTGGATATATTTATTTCATTATCCAAACTCACATTCTAACAAAATTTGTTCTAACTTTGTAACATACCCAAGAATTCGATTTTACATGGATGATCGCAAAGCAATGTGACGTCTCTCTAGCCAACGGATATGGTCTCATTCAATACCGTTATTTTTACGAAACCTCTTTCCAAACTTTTAGTTACAAAACTGTAGGCATATTTTATGTGCCACCTGTTCCAAATCAGGTGGCCATTCTTATATGGATGGATCAAAGATAGGGAGAGATTTGAGATAGCGAGATTAAAGACTTAATCCTTATCCTCTACTTTTTCTCTCTAATCCTCAAATTAAATAGACTCACCAGTCTCTCTCTCTACATATGAAAAAAAACTACTCTTTCTTATTGTCATATATACTTATTTTTGTGTAGAATACCAGTTTCTCTCTCTAGGATGGGTCGACCGTTGGTCCCTTATGAGGAAACAAGTAGCCATGAAAGCATCTCAACTAGCAGCACTATAGGGAAAAACTCTACACAAGTAGTAATCATCTTCAACCTCCCTCGTCTCCCAAAAATGAGAACCAGAAGACGAGATGACTCTTCCTCCCATTTGTTTCACCCAAGCTTCTTCTCTAAAAACACGCTTTGCCTCATCTCCAAACTCTATGCTCTCTCGATCAAGAAGAGGCTTGCACTCCCTGCAACATCGGAGCTGAAAGAACCGAATGGAGCAATTTGTGGAGGTGAACCTAAGCGCAAACCAGAGGGTGAACTCTCTCTAATTGCAAGCTTTGGATGCATAAGTGGTTATCTTTTAAAGAAGAAAAAAGATGAAGAGACCCCTATTTGGAAGAGAAGGATTTTGATGGGAAAGAGGTGTCAACCTTTGAACGATTTTAATGATATCTGCATGAATATTGAAGATGAAGCAGAAAAAGAAGAACAAGAAGAAGAGGTGTTTACTGACGGTTGGCTTTCCTCACCAATGTCTTCTTCTAGTTCTTCGTATACTCGCACTTCTTCTTCTTCTTCTTCGCGGACTTTTCTCTCTAGTGTAAATGTGCATTCAGATTCAAGCAATCAACCAAAAAGTAATAAGAGACGTGTTTCTTCTTCTTCGGTGGATTTGCAGAAAGACGTGATGCAAGTTCTTCCATGGATGATGTTGATGAAGATCTGAAGGGGATTCTTTCTCCTGGTTTCTTTCTCAGCAATTATGAAACACGTGATGTTTCTCTTTAGGGTTTATGGGTGACCATGTGAAAGACGCATGAAATTATGAACAGTTTGATACTTTCTTTTTTAGGCTTATGTGGAAGATGCATGAAATTATGAACAATTTGATGCATCCTTTTTAGGGTTTGTGGGTGATGCAAGGAATTATGAACAATTTGATTCTATTTTCCAATAATGTTGGTTTCTCTCTTTAGCCCAAATCAAGGAATGCAAAAACATATAAATGCCAAGCGATTTGAGAGAAGGAGAACCAAATGCCAATAAATTTCAAAAGTTCTTTTTCTTAATCGTAAAACTAGTTATTTGTGCACATTCAAGGGATCCCAGACGACAATTTTTCACCCTTTTTTTATGCAAAAGGATTTCGACCAAAAATCACCATTGCCCATATTTCAATGTACTCTTCTTTCTAATAATGCGTTTTAGTCAATCTGGCAATTGTGTTCATGATGACACAGTAAAAGCTTGTATTTTTTTATTCAAAACACGTTCAAGTAGATTTTGTCAACCAACCCTTTGAAAGTTATATATAGACATTAAGTTTTGTGGCTATGATCTTTTGGGTTGTTTATTTTTCTGTTTTGGATTCCCATGGATATGCTTGGGAAAGGATTCAGCATACCTACGGATGAAGATGACATTATCTATCCTATGCAGATTCTTCACCTTCTCTCTTGTTCCAAACCACCTTGTTAAGTATAGGATGATGACCATTTTATCCATGCCCCACGGCTTGTAGATCAATCTCTCTACTCTCTAGACGCCTTTGAATTATACCAAGTGTTAAAATTCTAAGAAGAAATTTGGACACTGTTCTTTTTCTCTTTTTTTTTTTTCTCTTCCATCTATTTCTTCCTTTTTTAAATTTGGGAACAAAGTAAATTACTATTCCATGACTCTTGTATTAACTTGTCATTTCATAAAAAAGTATGCGTATCCAATAAATTGTTAGTGTGTTTTCACAATTGCACGTTTTATCTTTTGTTTTTGGATCTCAGTCCATAGAAAACTTTATTTTCACGAGAGAGATAGAGAGGGATGTGTACCCAATAAATAAGTGAGAGAAAGAATTATACCCCATAAAATAAGGAAAATAGCAAGAGAAAGAGAGATCAGGATCGGACAGGTGCTCGAATCGGCAAAAGGATTGGTCCACTAAAAAGACTTTTTATATGTATAAATAATTAAAAATATTTATATTTAAAATTTTAATTAAAAATAAAAAGAGAAATGATCCACTCAAATAAAAAATATTAGGTTACACTATTGAAAGATCAATAAAAAATAAGAGATTTTTTCAATTAATTTAGTAAAAAAAATCCATCTTCTTCCAAAAATAAAAAATTTGAAGGAATTAAAAATTTAGTCCATGATACTTAAACTAAAATTAATAAAACCCATGACACTTAGGTGAACCTTTGTCGAGAGAGTAACAAGTGGACTATATAGGGACAGAACTTTTTAATAGAACTAAAAAGGGCAGCAAAAAAGTGAACGATGCATATCATAAGTAACAAAATTTTCATTTTAACCAGATGATTTTGGGCAAAATCTTAGAGGTCTTTTCCATTAAAATATCATGTGCAATCAAAATAAAAAACATAGGGAAAAGGACCCGGTTTATGGGTAGTGGGGAAGAAACGCGGATCTCTTAATAAATTTATTTATGAGATGGATTTACATCAATTTGCATCCATTTTTAACGGAGATGCTTTGCACTTTTTGGATGGCACCGCGGGAATGCACTCCCGCCCGGATCAAACACTTTTTTCTCGAAAAAAACGAAAGTATCGAACTGAAAAATGGAGCGGTAGGAAAAGATTGGATCGGTTGAACCCATGAGAACTGACGATCAAATCCATTCAACCGGTTAATGATGAAAGTAGAGGGAGAATTATATCCCCAAAATTCATGAAACGCAGAGAGAAATTTTCTCGAAACTTATAACCCCATAGGTTATCATATGAGAGAGAGACAGAGAGCAAGGGAGACAGAGAGCCCGACAGAACCATCTGAGATTGAAAGCCAGGCAATCATATAAGACATAGAGAGAGGCGAGAGAAAATAATATCCAAGAAAAAGCTATGAAAAGACAAACTTACCCATCTTTCTCTCCTCAATTCGTTAACGTATATACTACTTACATCGGCATTGCGGAAAATCTCTGTCTCCCTAAAAATGGCGAGGAATTGGTTGGACAAAAGTACTTATGGATCCTTTGGCCCTGATCATTCGTGAGAAAAATCTCCTCCTACACCCTTGACGATTAGAAAAACCAAGAAAAACCCAAACTTAAACGCCCTGTAAGCTCTCTATGGCGAAGATGTACAAGCCTCAAGGCTTTGAAACAAATCCATGGATTCACGGTCATCAACGGGTTCAATTCCAACCCCTCAGCTCTCAGAAAGCTCATTTTCCATTGTGCAATCACAGTTTCAGGCGCCATGGATTACGCCCACAAGCCTTTCCACCAAATTTTGAAGCCGGACTCCTTCATTTTCAACACCATGATAAGAGGCTCCTCTCAGAGCTCCACCCCATCTGATGCATTCACTCTCTACACTCAAATAGAGAGAACCCATATCAGGCCTGACAAAGTGACCTTCTCCTTCTTGCTCAAAGCTTGCTCAAGGCTCTCCTCCGCTTTCATGGGTGATCAATTTCATACCCATATTTCAAAACTTGGGATCGAATCTGATATGTTTGTCAGGAACACTCTAATCCATCTCCATGCTACTTGTGGGAGCTTGGCAGTTGCAGAGAAGCTATTCGATGAATCAGGGAAGAGAGATGTAGTGGCCTGGCCTGGTCTGCGCTTTTAGCTGGCCATTTCAGGGAAGAGAGATGTAGTGGCCTGGCCTGGTCTGCGCTTTTAGCTGGCCATTTCAGGGAAGAGAGATGTAGTGGCCTGGTCTGCTCTTTTAGCTGGCCATGCAAGAAGATGAAGCATTGTTTTTGCAAGAAATTTGTTGGATGAAATGCCCAACAAAGTTTTGGTTGCTTGGAATGTGATGCTCACTGCTTATACGAAGTGTGGAGACATGGAATCGGCTCGTCGGTTGTTTGACGAGATCAAAGAGAGAGATGTGGTGTCTTGGAATGCAATGATATCAGGCTATGTGCTGGCTGGTTCTCATGTCAATGCTTTAGAATTATTTGAAGAGATGCGAAGAGAGGGTGAAGCCCCTGATGATGTGACCATGTTGAGCTTGCTCTCTTCATGTGATCATCCCGGGGCATTGGATATTGGCAGGAAGATTCACTCTCTCTTGACCAACAATTGTTCTAGAGACATAACCGTGGTTCTGGGCAACGTGCTCGTAGATATGTACGCAAAGTGTGGGAGCATAGAGAGCGCTATGCGCATGTTTAGAGAGATGAGAGACATAGATGTTTCTTCGTGGAATTCGGTGATTGGGGGATTGGCTTTTCATGGATATGGCAAAGAAGCCATTTCTATGTTCTCTGAGATGCAAGGAGGAGACGTGAGGCCAAATGAGATCACATTTGTTGGGGTTTTGGTGGCTTGTAGCCATGTCAGGATGGTCGATGAAGGGCGGAAATAGTTTGAATTGATGAGAGAGAATTATGGGATTGAGCAAAATATTAAGCACTAAGGATGCATGGTCGATATGCTCGGGCGAGCTGGTTTGCTGAAAGAGGCCTTTGGCTTTGTTGAAGCGATGCCGATGGAGGCCAATGGGATAGTGTGGAGAACTTTACATGGGGCTTGTAGGATTCATAGGAATGTTGAATTGGCTGAGGTAGCTACTAAGAGGCTGCTTGAATGGAGGCCTGATAAGAGCGGGGACTACAATGTGTATGCATCTATTGATGAATGGGGTGGTGCTGTGAATGTGAGGAGATTGATGGGAGATAGGGGAGTGAAGAAGGTGCCCGGATGTAGCTCCATCGAAATGGATAGTGAGCTCATTCATTTCGTGTTTGATTCAAAACCCATCTCAAACTTGAACTTGTAAGTCATTTTATTAGAAGGAAATGGTGAATTATAGCATCGTGAATATGACACGAATGGAACGAATAGGGAAAATTGTTAAAGCATGATCCAAAATGCATCTATTGGTGAATGGGGTGGTGCTGTGAATGTGAGGAGATTGATGGGAGATAGGGGAGTGAAGAAGGAGCCTGATGTAGCTCCATCGAAATGGATAGCGAGCTCATTCATTTCTTGTTTGATTCAAAACCGTCTCAAACTTAGAACTTGTAAGTCATTTTATTGAAAGGAAATGGTGAATTATAGTATCGTGAATATGACACGAATGGAACGAATAGGGAAAATTGTTAAAGCATGATCCAAACTATGGCTTGTTGGATCATCACTGTTCAATGAAATGATGGATGCTGATGGAGAGAGAAAACCACCATGATTACACCATTCTGATGGATCTCACTCTCTCTTAGTCTTTGTTATTCAACTGACAGTGATGGCCCAATTGACTACGGTTGCTTCGCAGTCCATTGGATTAGAGTATACTTTCACGTTTGAGAAGATAAAAATGGAGATTTTATGGTAGCACTGGACTCTGCAATTATAGATATTTGGTTGATCATATGTTTATGCAAGTCCAATATATTTGAAAACTCTGGGTATTAGCTAAGAGACTTATGCTCTTAAGTAGAAACCGCCTTCCTAAGAATGTCCTTGAAAATTCAATAGTTCTATGTATATAGTTAAAAATCAAATGCTACTCACCATAATAATAGGCCTAAGGGGTTGATGCTACTTGTTCTTCAAAATATGAGTACCTTAACTGCCTCTCAAAAATAATCATATACGTGAAAGCATAGAGAGAATCACAAAAGCTGGTGCCAAAATAACACACACAAATGAAGGGGGTGACATGCTTGGATTCTTTAGTCTTTCCCCAACTGGGGTTCGCAGGCTAACCAGATTCATTATAGTCTCTTCTTCTCATTCATTTTTCTCTCTAACAACCACTACAAACACCTCCAAATCGAGATAAGAAACACTTCTCTCTCTCTCTTAAACTCATGCTTCTCAATGAGAGATTTACACCAGCTCCATACCCAAATAATACAAACTGGTTTCGATCAAAATGTGTTCATTATGAGCAAGATCTTTACTTTCTGTGCTATTTCAGTGCAAGGATCCATGGACAATTCTTTGTTGGTCTTCCAGCAAATGAAGCACCCTTATGGGTTCATATGGAACACCATGATTAGAGGCTTTGGACGATTCGGCAACTCATTTGAAACCTTCAGATTCTATCAGAAGATGCGGCAAAAAGGCGAGGCCATTGACAATTTCACCATGTCTTTCTTGCTCAAGATATGTGCTCAAGACTCTGTTCTAGAATTGGGCAAGCAAGCCCATTGCACATCGACAAAGCACGGTCTGGACTCCCATGTCTTTGTACCCAATACTCTCATCCACATGTATGCAATGCGCAGAGATATTGAGAGTGCAAACCAACTGTTCAAGTACATGCCCATCCATGATTTAGTGTCATGGAACACCATAATCGACCGCTATGTCCAATGTGGGCAATCAAAAGAAGCATTGAGAATGTTCATAAGGATGCAACGAATTGGGATGGAGCCGGATGAAGCCACGATAGTAACCATCCTCTCGGCTTGTGCAAACATAGGTGCTCTCGATTTTGGTAGATGGGTTCATTCTTATTCTCAAGAAACAGGTCTTGACAGTGTCGTATCAGTCTGCAACACTCTCATAGACATGTATGGGAAATGCTGAGGCATTCAGCACGCACGCAAAATATTTGATAACATGCCTCGTAGAAACATAGTGACATGGAATGCCATGATTATGAGCTTAGCCATGCATGGCCACGCCGAGCATGCATTACAGGTCTTCGATATGATGCAAAGATTGGGAAGAGAGGAACCAAATGACGTAACTTTTCTTGGGGTTTTATGCATAGTGACACGGAATGCCATGATTATGAGCTTAGCCATGCATGGCCATGCCGAGGATGCATTACAGGTCTTCGATATGACGCAAAGATTGGGAAGAGAGGAACCAAATGACGTAACTTTTCTTGGGGTTTTATGCGCTTGTAGCCATGGTGGTCCTCCTCCTCAGTACAGGGGTGGGGGGTGGCAGGTTTTGGGTTAACCAGGAAGCTGTGATTTCTGAAAGGCAAACTTAAACTATCACCAGTTGGACCTACTGGAGGAATCAAGGGACCTCAACCTTGATGAGAGAAACATAATAGTAGGAGCGAAGATGGATTGTAGCAAAGTTCTTAAACAAGAACAAATCTTGTTTAAGAAAGATGTCATCCACTCTCTCTCTCACTATCTCTCTTCACACCTTCCCCAAAACCTTAGATTTCTCAACTGATGGAGTTTGGAGAAAGAAACCTCTTAAGATAGCTGCTACTTTAAGGGAAAGCCCAAATCAAATTCCCACTAAAAAGCTCCATGATGATAGTATAACAAGAAGTAAATTGTTGAGATCAAGTCTGGTTTCTTTAACAGCTGGGGTCTCTCTGGTTCAAAAAGCTCAAGCTGAACCAGAGAGCCCACAAGAAGCCTCATCAAGTAGGATGTCATATTCAAGGTTCTTAGAGTATTTAGACCAAGGAGCTGTGAAAAAGGTTGATCTCTTTGAGAATGGAAACAACCCTGTTCTCAACAAAATTCAAAGAGTTCGAGTCCAGTTACCTGGTCTCCCTCAAGAATTGCTGAGAAAACTCAAGGAAAAAGATGTAGATTTTGCAGTTCATCCACTTGAAATCAACATGACTGATGCCATTTTGAACCTCTTAGGAAATTTAGCATTTCCATTGCTTCTTTTGGGAGCTCTCTTTTTGAGAAGCTCACAATTGAACAATCCAGGAGGCACTAATTTGCCGTTTGGGTTAGAAAGGTCTAAAGCAATGTTTCAAACGGAACCTAACACAGGGGTCACCTTCGACGATGTTGCAGAGGTCGATGAAGCTTAAACAAGATTTTAGAGAGATAGCCGACTTCTTGAAGACCCCGGAAAAGTTCTCAGCGATTGGAGCTAGAATACCAAAGGGAGTTTTACTCGTCCGTCCTCCAGGTACTGGAAAGACCCTTTTGGCTAAGGCCATAGCTGGAGAAGCTGGGGTGCCATTTCTCTCTCTCTAGATCTGAATTCATAGAGATGTTTGTTGGAGTTGGAGCTCCTAGGGTGAGAGATCTCTTCAACAAGGCAAAGGCAAATGCACCTTGCTTGGTGTTCATTGATGAGATAGATGTGGTAGGGAGACAGAGGGGTACTGGAATTGGAGGAGGGAATGATGAGAGAGAATAGACTTTGAATCAATTGCTTACAGAGATGGATGGGTTCGATGGAAACACTGGAGTGATTGTTATTGCTGCAACCAACAGGCCGGAGATCTCGGATCAAGCTCTCCTTAGACCAGGAAGGTTTGACAGGCAGGTTAGAATTAATAACAATTTGCAAGTTAGGTTCTTAGTTTTCTGTTTTGGATATCATGATTTTCTACTGTGTCAATCACTATAAGCAAAATTCTGTGTGTGTGTGTGTGTGTGAGAAAGAGAGAGAGAGAGAGGTGCAGTTGACATACAACTAGAAGTTTCTTACAAAATTTTCCTAAACTCGTAATTTGAACAGGTGACTGTTTGCCTCCCTGATGTAAGAGGAAGTGAAGAAATTCTCAAGGTACACAGTAGCAACAAGAAACTTGACACGGATGTGTCTCTTAATGTTGTAGCCATGAGAACACCAGGGTTCAGTGGAGCCGACCTTGCTAACCTCATGAGCGAGGCTGCTATACTTGCTGGTAGGCGTGGAAAAGAGAAAATAACAGTTAAGGAGATTGATGATTCAATTGATAGAATAGTTGCAGAAATGGAGGGTACACAAATGACAGATGGGAAAAGCAAAATCCTTGTGGCTTATCATGAAATTGGGCATGCCATTGCTGCATAAGCATTAGCACAGACTCATGCACCCACATGAAATTCAACTGAGAGAGAGAGAGAAAGAGAGAGAGAGAGAGAGAGATAGAGTTCTATAAAGAGATACCATCAACCAGAGACTAATAACACACAGACTCTAAATTGAGATAGACCAACTTTCGAAAATGCTACCAATACTGAGAACACCATGAGTCCCTACAGCTATCATCGATCAGAGACAGAGAACAGCATTAGGCAAAATTGAGATTTCTTCTCTAGTTTCTAAGCTAATATAATGATTAACATGGAAAAAGAATATTGTTATCCAAGAATTCGATTCATTTGTCTGAAATGTCCCTTAATCTAACAGTTTCTGTTGTGTTATATCCAGAACATTGACGCCAGGGCATGACCCTTCAAAAAGTTGCTCTAATTCCTCGAGGTCAGGCTTGTGGGCTAACTTGGTTTATTCCTGGAGATGACCCAACACTTGTTTCCAAGCAACAAATATTGACAAGAATAGTTGGAGGCCTGGGAGGAAGAGCAGCTGAGGAAGTGATTTTTGGAGAGTCTGAGGTCACCACTAGTGCAGCAAGGGACTTGCAACAGGTCACCCAGGTAGCAAAACAGGTAAAGTTTTCATTTACCTAACATCTCTATTTGCACAATATGTACAATATACTCTAGGATCAATGCTTGTGTTTATTTATCAATACATACTACAAATCGCATACGGAGAAGCAATTGTTAGTGAAAAATTAATAAACTAGTATCATAACATAGTTTGCTGTTGTTTTACAGTTGATCATGCATGAACCCGTGTTCGCAAAATCGAACTGGAACGGTTAACTGGACATGGGCCCAGAAGCACTTTAACCGGTCAAAACCAGTAAACCGGCCGATTCAACCGCTCTAACCGGGCAAGTCCTGAACAATCAAAAAGTATTGAAAAAAAATAAAAAGGATGCAAAAAAAAATCTACTAAAATATGAAAACCATATAAGAATGTGATTAAAACAAAACACACTCAAATTAAGTTGAAAATTAATGAACAAATGGATTTGAACAAATCGCTTTTGCCCAGGGGCATTTTTTAATTTTTTTAAAAAAGATGAGAAATATAAAAGTGATTATCAATGACTAAGTTGTTTTTAATCTTTACCATAATGTAATGAATATTAAAGACTTGACAAACTCTATTTTTAAAAGAAAATGAAGAAAAAATTAACTTATATATAATATAAGCCTTTCTTTTTGTCAACTAAGTAGTAAATGGTGTATTGGTTAGTGGGTCTAATAATAAAGGACTTTATTACTAGAAGTTTTTGAGTTCAATTCTCTTGGGCAGGTAAATTTTTTGGGCAGGTAAATTTTTTGAGCAGGTAAATTTTGTGAACCTTTGAAATGAAGGAGGTAAATTTTTAGAGCCTTCGAAATGAAGGAAAAAATAAAGGACTTTTTTACTAGGAGTTTTCTAGTTCAATTCTATTGGGCAGGTAAATTTTTTGAACCTTCAAAATGGAGGTGAATTTTTTGAGCCTTCGAAATGAAGGAAAAACGCAACCAAAAGATAAAAGCGTTGGTGCGGCGGGATTTGAACCTGCTAACCAATAATCCATTCTAAAAGATATGATATAAGTTTAAAGTAGTATTCTATTTAACGTTTAAAATACTGGTTGATCACCAATACCGCCCAAAACCGGAACCGGCCATTGACCGGTTCCGATCTAACCAAGCGGTTAGCGGTTAGATCGGCCGGTTTTGCGAACACTGGCATGAACATAATAAAATAAAAAAAATTAAAAGAAAAGGGGCAAGGTAAATAATAAATTACTTTGGCCTATGTGCCTGCCTGAGTAAGATTTACTAAAATTGAAATTTGAATTCAACAAAGCTTACTAGTATTTCAAAATCTTGCTTTGCTTTTTGGTTTAGAAACAGTGAAGTGACAAAACTGTAGGAATTAACCAATCAAGGGAAAACACACCCGTCGAAATTCACAATTTAGATGATATTCAAAGCATATTATGAAGTGGAATATTTTCAGAATATCAAATGGAGGGATAGGAAGGCGATCAACCTTTTCATTTATTTGATGTATCTTAGAATCTTAATTATTATCCTACTATTTCTTTAATTATTGAATAAATCTCTCTAAACAAATACTAAACAAAAATGGTTCCTTTTGGAGATTTACTTAATCTCTACTTTCTTCCTTTTGTCGTTACAATGTTTGGGATGTCGGAGATCAGATCATGGTCATTGACTGAACCAGCAGCCCAAAGCAGCGATGTGCTTCTAAGAATGCTAGCAAGGAATTCCATGTCTGAGAAACTTGCAGAGGACATTGATAAGTCAGTCAAGATAATTATAGGCAATGCATATGAAATAGCCAAGAACCACATAAGAAATAACAGAGCAGCCATGGACAAGCTGGTTGAAGTGCTAACAGAGCAGCCATGGACAAGCTGGTTGAAGTGCTTTTAGAGAAAGAAACACTCACAGGAGATGAATTCAGAGTAATATTGTCAGAGTTCACTGAGTTTCCAGTGGACAAAGCCAGTATAAGTCCTGCTTCTGTACTGGTCACAGCTTGAAATCCACGATACTGTACAGTATTTGAAATAAAGACTTGATGTAAATCTCATATTTAGATAATGATGAAGAATACATGCTTCTAATTTCTGAAATACATCCTTTTTCTCTTCCTATAATTAAACTAGTGGCAATCCTATTCTTTTTTAATTTTGTCATACACTAAGCCTTTTCAGAGCACAATCATTCATAGCTGTGGGATATTTATCAAAGGAAAGAATTATATTTGGGGCATGCTCATCAAAGGCAAAAGGAAAGATCAATGGTTATAAATGGTTGCTTTGCTTCTTCGATGTTCATTTTGTACAATGAGACCATTTATCTTTTGTATATGGAGGTCATAATCATTCCCACACATTAAATGTCAAATTGGATGACTTGCAGTGAGTCACGAAGTCCGATAAATTTTTTTTTTTGAAACTTTGTGTCTATTCAATGACACTCTTGTAACCACTCATTTTGAAATTTAAGAGACAAGAATGATTCTGACTTCCAAATACAAAAGATAAATGGTCTCTTTATAGGCAGTCCTTTTGTGGAATGATCTGTTATTGCTTAGAAGATATGTTCATGAAGTATGCAATTTTTTGGGGTTTGTGCACTTGCCTGATTGGTCCCAGTGTTGAGGATTGTAAACTCTAAATCTCCGGTTCAAATTCCACACCAACTTATCCAGAAAAAAAGAAAAAAAGAAAAGAAGATCCATGGGTTTTAAGGTGTTTGCATATGCGCCATCAACAAGAGGGATAGCAGGCTACCATGAAATTTAGTAGTCTTTTGTTCTTAGTGGGTGTATCTTCTGCCTGATTCACTGCTCATCATGCTTGGATCTTTGGCTATGTTCGAAGAGATACATTGCGATGTTTGGCTCAAACTGTCCAATACATGGTGATGTTTTTCACTTTAAAGGAATTGTACCCTACCAGCCAGATAAAGCCTGGCTTATAATTGGCTCAGTATCAAGCCCCAAGATTGACAATCAACAGGTTGTTCAATATTTGGCTCACCAGTAATCGTTACAAGAGCAAAGACCTTCTCTAAAATGGTGGAACCGGCTTCTATCTCTCACTATAATCTCTCTGTTATAAATCCTTGAAAGAACCTTTGCAACAGAATGGCAATCCACACAAATCCTCAGGTTTTTAGTGATCCTAATTGTCATTCCTGGAGGTGTGCTGATGAGCGCGAAAGCGATTGCAATCTTCTCACTATGGTAAGAGAGAGCTTTCTCTCTCATCTCCAAATCTGAATCGTGAAGCTCAGCTGCCACGTTCACAGCATAACCTGAATTCTTCAATTGCCTTTCCATCTCTTCAAGCATTGCATAAATCTCCTTAGATCGAGGGTGCGAATTATCATCCACCACAAACTCGTAAATCTCTCCATTAGCTTCAATTGAACTCCATCCTGGTGAGGTTTGAATCCCATCATCTTTCATCACTTTTCTCAAGTTTGCGACCCCATCCCAGTTACCTTTTGATGCATAGATATTTGTTAGCAGAACGTAGTCACCCGCTTGTTGAGCCTTTAGTTCAACGAGATGACCCATGACCTTTTCACCGAGACATGCGTGGCCATGGATGCGACATGCACCGAGAAGAGTTCTCCATATGGTCGCATCAGGCTTGGCATGCATCGAGCTTATAATCCCATAGGCTTGTTCAAGCATCCCAGCTCGACCGAGTAGATCAACCATGCACCCATAATGGTGCAAATTTGGCACAATCTTATACTTGCCATGAATGAGATCATGGAAATGTGCATGGCCGTCATCCACTAATCCGGCATGGCTGCATGCCGATAACACACCAGTGAGCGTATGCTCATCAGGCTCAACCCCTGATCTTAACATGGCATCAAAGGCATCAAGGGCCATCCTCCCATGACCATGCATTGCGAGCCCGGATATCATGGTGGTCCATGTGACCACGTTCCTCTTCATCATCTCCCTAAAAACTATATATGCCTTATCCAAACACCCGCACTTTGCATACATATCAATCAGAGAATTACACAGATTAATGGCATTTCCAATTCCTCTTTGGTCCATATACTCATGGACCCTTTCTCCTAAATCCAATGCCCCCAAATTAGCGCAAGCCTGAAGAGTAAGCAGGCAAGTAACATTATCTGGGTGGGCCCCATCTTCAGTTACCATCTTCTCGAAAAGCTTCATCGCATCTCTGGTTCGTGAATTTTGCAGAAAACATGAAATTAGAACATTCCAAACAACTGTATCTCTTCGAGGCATGATATCGAACACTCTATGCGCATCATCACGATGATGACATCGAGCATACATATCCATCAAAGAAGTTAAAAGGAACACATCTGGTTCATACCCATCTTGTATAATCCGACAATGAATTTGTTTTCCTTCGAACACGGCAAGAAGATTTGCACATGATTTGAGTGTGAAAGAGGAAGCAAAGGCGTCGGTGTTCACACCAATTTTCCTCATTTGTTTATAGAAGAAGAGGGCTTTCTCAGGGGATTCACTGAGAGAGTAGCCTCTGAGCATGGTGTTATAGAGATAAACTTCAGGTTTTCTTATTCCGGCAAATACCAAACGAGCGTAATTCATGTTAGAGGGAGAAGAGAGCGCGACGAAGGAGAGGAGATGTCGTAAAATGGAGGGATGGTGTATGAGAGATGTGCATAGGGCTTGGGCATGGATCTGGCGAAGTTGATCCATGGTTGAGCATAATTTCAAAAGAGAGATTAATGTCTCTTCTTGGTTTCTGTTTGCCATCTTTTGTTGGGCTCTCATGACTGATTTTCCTTCATTTTCGGTATCTATTTCTTCTTGAAAATGGGGTATGATTGGGGCAAAGGAAATGGATGGTTTTTGTTGGGTTTTTATTGATAAATTCTCATGGGTTTTTGCAGAGAGTGCAGAAGATGATGAGAGATGAATTTGATGCTTGGCTTTGTGGGTGCTGGTCTTGAGGAAGCGAATGGCTGCCATTTATTTTGAAAGCTAAGGAGCCATTTCATGCTTGTTTAAATTTCAACGTACATAAACTGTAACACCACATAACGTATATATGGTAATTCCTGAGGTTTAGGCCTTGGATCCTTTATATTATTAAAGGGGGGCGGCAATGGACCCAGGCCCAACCCGGTAGCCGATGCCCCGACTTGACCCGACCCAATGCAATGCCACCCTTAATATTGTACGCTATTTAAAGCAATGGTTTCCTTCGATTGACACTGGTTACCAGTGTTTAAATCCCAGGAACCTTAGCTAGCCACTGTCCCGAGCCTAAGTCACCTGAGTTGAACCCACAGTTTTTAACAAAGAAATGGATGTTAGGGGAAGACTGATGTTTGCTTCCAGACTCAGCAGGGGGCTGACCCGGGCTGAGTATCCCATTTTTGAAACAATGATAAAAAAGTATAAGAACTACAACCAAATAAAAGGCAAACAAAATAAAAAGGACAAGGTTACATAGAACAAAACAATGGTTTTATACAGACATTTCTAATCAATTGGAATATACATGTGCATCGAGGAGAATATCACTAAATTACAAAGAGTGAAACCCACCAAGAAGTTAAAATTCTCAGATCCTGGAGAGGTCTTTTTTAAGTCCCAAGATATCAAGAATTTAACAATAATTTCCTCTTAATTTATTTACCAATAATCACCACACGAGCACGACCCACCTCTAAAGTAGTGGAAACGATGCAAATCCCGCAATATTATCTCTCTATCAAAAATCTTCGAAACGAGCTTCGCTACGCTGTGACAATCTGCACACACCCTGAGGTTCTTCACAATGCGCATGGTGCTACCCGGGGCCGTGTTTATGAGCCCAAAAGCCATGGCCAGTTTCTCACTATGGTATCGAAGTGTCGCTTCTTTCTCTTCTTCGCCCATATTGACATGAAAAACCAATGAAGTTTGAGGTATATAACCACCAAGCTTAAGCTGTTTCATGAGCTCATCAAGTATGCTATGTAGCTCCATAGCTTGAGGGTGGTTCCCATCTCCTGAGAAGAACTCATGAACCACATTATCAACCTCAATTGAGCTACAGCCAGGTACTTTCGTAACCCCACGTTCAAACATGAGTTTACGAATTGAATTCACATCGTCCCATTTCCCAGCTTGGGCACACATATTGGAGAGGATAACATAGTCCCCACCATGCTCCTGGTCGTGCTCAAATATATGCTCTGCTACTCTCTTGCCTAATTCTACATTGCCTTGGACACCACAGGCGGCTAAGAGGGTGCGCCATAATATGGGGGTTGGCTTGATCGGGAGGCTTTTGATGAAACTATAGGCCTCATTTAGGAGACCTGCTCGACCGAGTAGGTCTACCATGCAACCATAGTGCTTTATTCCTGCTGTAACCCCATACACGCGTTTCATACTTTCAAAGTACCTATGTCCCAAAAGTAAGAAAAGAGTGAAAAATTTTCATTCAATGTGGATTTTCTCATACCGACTTTTAGTACACCACATCCTATTTGAATTCTATTTTCATTATAAGGTAGAGTATGTTTATAACATTAACGTACTAGATTCCATCATATAGCACCAATGCAAAAGGTAGAGTATGTTTAGAACATTAATGTACTAGATTCCATCATATAGCACCAATGCAATTTTTCATTAATCACCATCTATGAGATATAATGGACTCTGATAGAGAAAAAGTAGGACTCATGAACATGACTTCATGACAATTCAACGAACTCTCCTTCACCATTCATCATTTCAATAGATGGCGACCCGCTCGGACCATGATTTTCCATTGTCCATTCAAGTGTTCACAAATTTGGATAGTGCAACTTGGAACCGGCCTGTTAGATTGGGAACCGGGCCTTAGCCGGTTCTTATTTTGGAGGGTTTTGGCGATCCAATCGGGTATTTAAAAAAGAATTACTATTTTTTTATAAAATCTCAAAAAATAAGGGATTTATTTGTAATGTGTTTTTGATGAATGTCTTTTATCCTTTCGACAAAGGTTGGAAAATGTTTTGGCCATGAATACTTATTTTTCCATTTTTTCATCTTTTTTATAAAATTTTAAAAATACCTCTGGGCACAAATAGATTTTTTTAAATCCATTTTCACTAATTTTCGACTTCATTTGGATGTGCATTAAATATAATTTTTTTTCAATAATTCTCAACTTCATTTGGATATGTTAATCATACTTTAAATATAATTTTTATATACTTTTTAAAACGGGCTGATTGACTGGTTACTCCAAACAGGCCCTTGGCTAGTTTCTGAGGCAGGTTTGATTTTTTGAACATTATTCCATTCAATTGACTACATTGAAACATTCAACGAAGAAGAGAGTACCTTCGCCCCTCGTCTATCAAACCAGTGTGGCTACAAGCATACAAAACACCAAGGAATGTGATATCGTCAGGTTTGATTCTCTCAGTCTCCATCTTTCTAAACAAAGTGAGTGCATCCTCTCCTTGTCCGTGTATTGCAAATGCAACAATCATGGCAGACCAAGCCTGCGTATCTCTAAAAGGCATCTTTTCGAAAACCATTTTTGCATCTTCTATGCTCCCACACTTTGCATACATATCTATGAGTGCAGTGTTCACCTTAACAAACATATCGAGTCCATTCTTCTTCACAAATTCATGAACCCACTTCCCCAAATCCACAGCCCCGAGTAGAGAGCAAGCGGAGAGCACGCTAAGAACTGTTACATCGTTTGGTGGTGTATTGTGTGCTTGCATTTCTCTAAATAGGGCCAAGGCCTCATTAGGCCGACTACGTTGAACATAAGCAGTGATCATCGAATTATATAAGACCACACTCCTCCCTTTCATTGTGGCATTGAAAACCTTCTGAGCTGATTCAATGGCACCGCAATCAGCGTACATTCGTATGAGTGTTGGCTGAACAAAGATGTTCGAATCAAGCTCGAGCTTTATGCAATGGCAATGCAAAGCTCGGCCTTCTTCGAGAGCTGAAGCCATTGCACAAGCCTTGAGAATTGAAGGGAATGTATAGTTATCGGGTTGAATGTTATTGGTAAGCATCTTGACAAAGAGATTGATTGCTTGAATTGGGGTGTGGCTACGAGAATAGGATCGAATGAGAGTGTTGAAGAGGACAGTGTTAGGTTCTGGGATTTGATCGAACAATTGTTGGGCATATTCGATGTGTTCAGGTAGAGAGAGAGAACAGAAACTGGCGAGTTTAGAGAGGGTGGGGGCGTGGTTTTGGAGGTGGGTTTTGATGGTGTTGGCTTGGATTTGCTTGAGTTGGGAGAGGGTGGCACACCTAGAGAGGAGAGAGAGAGATGGTGGTGATGGCGAGTCTGAAATTTGAGTGCCAGGAGAAGAGAGATGGGTTGGGTTGAGAGGTAACGCTGTGGAAGCCATAGTTGAAAGAACCCAAATTCTATCTCAATCAAATTTCCTCTCTCTCTACTAAATTCCCTCACTCTCTGGCTTGGAAAACTTTAATGGTCTTTACAGAATGGTAATCTGACAGTGCAAATCACAAGCAATCTACCCCTTGATGCAAGCCTAAACCTCTCTCTCTCTGTCTGTGGCAATGGAAACCTATCCCACTGAGATTTTGAGACACAAGCTCTCTGTCTCTCTCTCTAAAGACCACATGCTCCCGCGGGAGCAACGTGGTCTAGCTCGCTATCTCTAACGCAGCAGGGAACGATAACCGGTTTTCAAAGATATGGGTAATTTAGTCATTTGTCCGTATACCGCCAACTCTTGATTGGACGGCATTAACGGGAGTAGCTAGTGTCCTCTTAACCGTAGATCACGGTAACGGGAGTAGCTAGTATTGTCTTAACTCTTAACTCTTAACTGTATATCACTTTGCCTCTTCATCTCAACCGTTGATATGACACTAGAAACGCTTTTAAAACCCTAAACGAACCCCAGTTCAGGGAACGCATCGAGCCCCGTCATTCCACGCCCATTGTGCTTCAGGTCTCTCTCTCTCTTCATTTTATTGTCTCTGTTTAATGTTTAGTCCTGTTTGCGATGAGAGGTGAGATGTATCTCTCTAGGTTTCTCTTCCTTCATTTTCTATACTCTCTCTAATGTTTAGTCCTTGTAGTTGCTTAGTTCTTTGAGATTTGAACGACAGGGATGATTTTTTATTTGTAAATTAGGGTTTTGAAAGGAGATGGTAGTTTTTTATTTTTATTTTCTGTTCTGAATCGTTGATATTTTAATCTCAGATTTTCAGCATCGTTTGATTTGCACAAGGTCTGATCCATTTCTTGGTTGGATTGAACTTTGAAAACGGTGCTAAAATAGAAGTCCATTGCATTGCATTTTGAATGGAATGCAATTCTAATGGAAGCGGCCAGACAACCGTAGGCTTGGATCCACAGATGAAGGGCTCAAAATGCCCCTTGTCTACTGATTCCAACCCACACTTATCTCTCTCTTGATGAAATTCTCTTGCCCTTTCGATGAATTTCCTTCTCTTTTAGATGAATATCTCTGTCTCTTATCTTGTAGGTCTCTCTCTATACTTCTAATGAATATCTCTCTTTTGTTGAATCTGACCTTTCTACCTCTGAATTACCTTTCTTTCTTTTTTTTTTCCTGAATTATGTTTTATTATTGTTGATTTTTTCTGAATTACTTTTTCATTTTGTCTTTATTTTTTATTTTTTATTTTTTTGTTAAAGGTGATAGAAAACTAGGGCAAACTGGCTACCGCAAACTAGAGCCTGCACCCGTTCCGAATGCCTTGCCCTACTCGGTCTGTGTTTTTCCGTAGAGCAAGTCCTTTGGTTGCTATAGGGCTGGCCCATGCTCGACCCGCCTATTCCTATAGGCTAGCTCCTCTTGTTCCTATAAGATAGGATGACTCGTTCAAACTATTTTTTGTTCTTCAAATCCAATTTTTTCAGCCACCCTAATTTTCTTTTGTTCTCTATATCCATCGTTTTTTATATGTTTTAGTCTTTTGGATTATTGCCTATCTTAACTATCTTTTGGTACTGTAAATCCAACTATTTAAATAATTATTTTATACTTTGGCCTCTGAAAATTCATAAGGCTCTTGGGCCCTCATACTGAGAAACTGAGAAATTGTTGAAGTTTCTTCCAGTTGCTACTATTCAGAAATTTGTTAAGAGGTTTTTAACTTTTTTTTTTTTTTTGGTATAAAGCTAGGATATCATTTATAAATTTTATTTGTTATTTCATTAGTACTCAAAAGTGAAATATGAAAGATGGATTTATGCATTCTTTTCATTTAGCAATGCTTATAATACATATCAATTTTGGCCATGCTTGTACGTGAAGATGTAATGATCAGCAATGCTTATACTTGCAGTTGTAATTATTGAAAAGATCCAATATATCAGAACCAATACAGATTTATCTTACGTGATAGAGGCCTTCTGTTCAACAAAGCTCAGATAGAGGTGTTTTGTGCAACAATGTTTTAGGTATGAAACACTGAAATTCTTTGAAATAATTGCTAATTTTCTTGTCTGAAAAAGCTCATGAGGTATCAATCTTATATTGTAAAAGTAAGGTTACCTCATAAACCGTTTAAAGTATGTTGCTCTAATTCTTTTGAGTATGAAAACAGTGTAGGAAAAATCGGGTTGTTTAAATTCTAACCGCCCAGTTGGATCCTACTGGCTGGTTCTGGTTTCGGCCGGTTTTCGTGAACAGGCCAAGCAATTTAAAACAAATAAAAAATATAGAAAATCTCATAAAATATGGGATTTTGTATCGGCCATTAATACTTTTGTTTACCTATTTACATCTTGTTTTAGAAAATATAAAAAATACACTTTGAATCTTTATAATCTTGTTTTTTTTTAATTAATTTTTAACTCATTTGGATGTGTTTTGTTTAATCATAGCTTTGAATATATTTTTATATTTTTAAGAATTACAAGGTCGTTCTATGTATTTTTAATGTATGTTTTTTGTTTTTTGAGTAGGTATGAGTGAAATAGGAAATTAAAAACGAACCTTCTTGTTTTTAAATAGGGATTTTTTTTAAAAAAATGTTTAATAGACTAGATTTGAATCCCTTAAAGGCAACTTTGCCGAGGTGATCATTTTATTTTTTGATCGCTTCTTTTCCCTGTTGCCAATATCAAATAAGGATTTTGGTGCGTGATCTCTTAACTCCATTTATCTGATCAATGCAAATCCTAATGAGGATTGTTAATCCACATTTTCCATTTTTAATGTGTACTAATATTTTTCATTTAATATGCACACACATACAATTGCTTGGCCTTTTTTTTTAATTGGGAATGTACTTTAAAATCTCAATTAATAATTTGTGAATTTAAAAATAGTCCTCTAGATATTTTGTAATTTTATATTACCATTTATCCCTAATTTGGACATTTAATGCCCGAGCAAGGGGTTTCGCATTTTTTAGTTGAAAACATTGTTAATGGGATGGTAGAGACAGGGGATCAGCATGTCTCACTTGGAAAATTATTGTGACTAACAATGATCGCTGAATCTCGCCACATGTAAATTTTCTCAAACGATTAGTGATTTGGACGTTGTCTATATTTGAACCTAGCCCATTTGAATGAACAATACAGAAAAACATTCTTTCTGTGTTAAAAACATTGTTAATTAGTAGTACAGACACTGGATGTTCGAGTATATCTCACTCAGAAAAATGCTGTGGCTAACAATATTCCTGAACTCTGACACTTGTATAGTTTCACCAACAATAATTGATTTAAACATTGTATACATTTGAACCTAGCCGATTTGAATGAACAAAACACATAAATTAATAAGATCAAATGCAAGGCCAAGGTGGTCAGGGTGGTGGTGTCATACCGCATTCTTGGGTTTCATTCCTATCTCCTTAACATTAAATAATCTTTGAATGAAAATATAACACTTATGTACTCTAAAGTGAAGACTTAAAGAGTGCTTTCTTAATAATAAGGTTTGGAATCGAATGTAAGATGTCATGTCATGGCACTGTCCAACCTGACCACCTATGTTTTATGTCTCTATGTTTTTTTTTGTGTTTTAGTTTTTATTAATTCAATACGATGGATGGTTTGGATATTAGATGTTTGAAAATCTTTTAAAAAAAATTGACAAGGGATGAGCTTCTCTTGAAAGAAGGATTGTCTGGAACAATAGATGTTCGAACTGGTCCATTGATAAGAAACCCATTTTGGTTATCCAATGTTTGAATTGTTTGTTGTAAAAATAGAGGATATTTGATTTGTTTCTTTTCAAGGCATCAATCACCGTTTGTATACCTCTCTTATATCGATGGAGGATGTTGTGCCTCTAAGAAAATAGTCACTCGTTTTTGAGGACTTTTTTGTAAAAGTGGGTAGGCCCAGCCTATGACTATAGGTGTTTGAGAGGCCATCTCTTTCATTTGATATTGGGTTGGGCTCGCTATATTGTTACCTTTCGTCCATGAAGTTTTTGGGCCTTTTAAATTTAGATGTTCTGAGGAGTGTTTGTAAATTGGCCAGTAATTAGTGTTGTGAAATAAATGGTTGACTTTAGCTATGCCATATTTGATCCTTTATCCTATGATTGACTTGATTTTTGGAGGGTAAGCTCCTGATGTTTTGGATTAAAGATAAACTGAGCTGTCAGATTACTATTTTGGGGTAGTTTGAGCAAAGTTTGACCATGCCTCCATTTGGAATGTCTGATTGTTTGATTTGGGCTTGATTGGGTTGTGATATTTCTTGTTTGCGGAGGGGAGCATCTTTCTATCATATTAAGGGCATTTTTTCTTTTTTTCATCTTAAAATTTATTATGAGATTGTTTTTTACCTACCGAAGTAGACTTAGTTGGGTTGGGCTTTTGTAGCGTAGAACCAGTATAACACTCGTTAAGTGGTATAAGTTTGTTGAAATAGAAAGCTCAAAAATGGGTAAAGGTCCCGAGTAGAACTGTCGTGTGGGGCTATTAATGTATTTAACCATGGGAACTAGGCCTGACCTATTATTTTCTTTGGTACCAATTGTGGAATTGTTTTATTTAATCTTCATGAACTAACAAGTACACCATGGAAGGTTTAATTTCAAAACTTGATGAACAATGAAGGAAGCAATGGGTGGTGGTGGAAGCTAGGCTATTTCTCTCTCTTTCTCTTTATTAAGTTCTCAAATAAATTGAAGTTGTGTTTTTTGAATCTTAGGTTTGTATTTATATTAAAGTGGTACTTAGTGAAGTGATATAGATCATTGATGCTTTTTATCTATGGCACATGAGATGGCTATGATCCTAGCCACTCATCCACATCTATCCATCAAGATGAAGGGATGAGATTACCACACTTCTGTAACCCCTTACTGACCTATTTATGGGATGTTTTGATCATTTTTCCTTTTAGGCATGCTTCACATTTATGACATGGCTCAAACTTCTGTGATGAAGCCACATAAGAAAGTCATATTTCAAAATATCTCCCATGGATTAGATTTTGTTTTGGCTCAAATATCTTAAATATACCAAAAGGGTTACATGGGAGCCTTATACAATTACTAAAAGAGTATATGCACCTATGATGCTTTGGTGATTATATTAGATACCAAGGCTTGTTATAGAATTTTTACAATGGAGTAAATTGTAAATTACTTGTGGGACAAGAACCAAAGAGTAAAAAGGTTAACCTAGGGTTTATGGGTGATTTGTGTGTTGTAGTCTCATTCCTGATCTTGATGGTTGGATTGAGATGAGTGGTTAGGATCATAGCCTCTCATATGCCATAGATGAAAGGCATCAAGGGCCAAGATCACTTCACCCGTTATTACTTTAATATAAATACATTAGATTTATTCAACATTAACTTCATACCATTTGAGGACTTAGAAAGAGAAAGAGACTCAAAGTGGCCTCTACGCTCCTACCGTTTTTCCCTTCATTGGTCATCAAGTTTTGAAACCAAAATCCCGTATGGTGTGCTCACTAGTTCAATTCTATACTGCTTTTATTGATGTTTAATTTCATCAAAGATACATTTTCCTCATCTTTAGGTTGTAAATCTTAATTCCATGGTATTTCATGATAGAATTAAAACATATGCATCTTACCTTGATGTTGTGTAGTCTAGATTGAATTTCTATCAACTAGACATCCTTTTCTCTAGCTTTTGCTCACTTGATTTCATTGAGCATTTAAGTGATCGTAATCATTAGATCAGTGAGTCTTCTAAGTCCTCTAAGTTTCCAAAATATTGACTTCGTTATTGCCTTGAGTAGTCTTCTAAGTCTATGAACCATGAAAATCTACGTGCTCATTGTCTAAGTGTTTTTAGCAGCATCTCTCTCAACCTATTTTGATGTTTAATCTTCGTCATCTCTATCTCACTTTGAACCTACCCTTCAGAATTATAAACTATACCATACATGCTTTTATGTATGGAACAATACTAAGTGCCTCAAAGGTCCATCTTGTGATCTGGGCACAAAGGGTATGAGTTTTGGTTTTTCCATACTGAGCACTCCACTCATTGTGGTTATATTTGTGAATAATTTGAGATTGTATTCAAGTTGATTATTTAACCGCTTTGTTTTAGTTATGGATGACATAATTAGGAACCTATAGGATGAAATATTGTGGTTCATGTTGTTCGCATATGCATAGTTGTGACCGATGAGACCCAAAACGGCGTCAAAATAAATTTAGAACTTTGGAAGGATGCTCTAGATTCCAAAAGTTTTAAAATTCGTCAGACTAAGAAAGAATATGGAATGCAAGTTTTGTAATAATAGAAATAGAGACGAGGAAGTAGTTACGATTGATTGGCCACAAAGTACAAAAAAAGAGTATTTGGATTGCAAGTTTGGTAGTAATAGGAATAGAGACGAGGAAGTGGTTAAGATTAATTGGCCACGAAGTACAAAAAAGACTGCACTTTGGGTATCTTGTATCGATAATTCAGGAAAATGGAGAGATTGAGGACGATGCTTGACACAAAATTAGAGTTGGTTGGGCGAAGTGGAGATAACTAGAATTTTATGTGCATCACATACCAATGAAGCAATACACCCATAGAATGAGTGTAGCATATATGAGGATGTTGAGATTGAAGATTGGCTAGACAAGAAGGGATAGAATTTGAAATGAATCCATTCGGATTAATTTAGGTGAGGCATCAATAGGCGACTTTATGAGTCCAATGTTATTATATTCGCTGTAAAATACTCCCAAAACAAACCTTTCTAAAATCTTGAAGTGTTACAAAACCTTATAGTTCATAGCCTCCCTTCTTTACCGCACTTCACCGTGACCACCATAGGCTCAAATGATGTTCCATGGACTTTCAATTAGAGTGATGTCTTTCTGACCATATAGGCCTCAAAAATTAAGGTATCACATTTTACCTCAAAGAGAATATTTTACACACTTAACCTAACCCTAATTTTCTCTTATAAAAAAGGGTTCGTGGCCCCTTTAGTTTTCACTCACTTGAGAGTAATAAGTTTTTTCCCAAAATTTTATTGTGATAACGGTAGAGGGATAGGCATGCCTGTAGTAGAGTGAGGAGTCATAGCCAGCCTCCCTTCTTTACCGCACTTCACCGTGACCACCATAGGCTCAAATGATGTTCCATGGACTTTTATTCCACTCATTTTCTTCGTCAAACACCTTCGTCATAGGTGATTTCCAAAAGGTTCAAACCTTTTTGCTATCTACATTAGCCCCTTTTAAATGTCCTCATAATGTCTATTTTTTACTTGGCATAGTCCATAACTTTTCCTTCCATTTAGCCTCATTAAAAGCTTGTTATAAGAGAGTATTTTAGAGCCTAATTCCTCTTTATTAAATTAGTCATTATTAGTCTAGGTTAATCTATATTAATCTGAGAGGAGAGTGAATGATACAATAGGTGGGACGTACACCTTATTTATACATTTTTTTTTACTTTGGTTATCATGCGACATTAAAGAAGTATTAAAACTTTTTCGCAGTTTCGTACTATATCTACTTCATGGGCCTTTTGAGATATGACCAATGAGAACTTTCCTTGTGTCATATATGTGGATCAATTAAAATTCTTCGTAAAGTTGGATGTAAAAACTCTTAGGTCATTAGTTTGAATGCTTGATATCAACATATGCCCTTTCTTGTAAAATGTGGTTTTCAAACATGTGTAAAGTGCTACTTTCCCATACTTAAAACTTTTTAATGCACAAGTATAAAATATGTAGGCTGCCTATGGATGATACGAGTTACACTTTACCATGTGCGTGCCCCATATCGAAGCCCATTCTGGCGCTCATGTAGCCTATTGGCCACATGTGTCCAGTTGGTCCTTGTTTGAAATTTTCCTAGTTTTTCCTATTGGAAAAGAAAAATATAGGGGAACTGGTAATAACAAATTGAACACTTACTCACATTGGCATGAATTGGCTTTTAACTATTCTGAGCCAGCTTGTAGATTTTTAAAACAAATAGCAGAAAATTGCACCTCCCCCACTCGTGAAATGATAGATATGCTGGTTTGTGTGTGATACTTAAATCGGCATGTAATGTGCTCACAGTTGGTTAGTAGTTTTATATTAACGGGGTTGAAAATCATAAAAAAGAAAAAAAAAAAAAAAAAAGGCAAAATTATTCTCTAAGACTTTGCTCTTAATCTTTGATGGGCAAAGATTATGTCCTCTTCAAATGAATTTTCTAGGAGGAAAAGTTTTTATAAGGTTAATACCTTGTGTTACAGAATTAAGGTACATCTCAAAAATTCATTGGAAAAGGCTTTTTTTATTTGGAAAACCACCTAATCAATCATTTTCATGTTGAGATGTGTGAATATGGGAGAATAAAATTTCAATATCCTAAAAATAGTACATCTTGCTAGATGTTTATTTTCAAGATTTTCGTGCATTTATAGATTTGCTTGATTTGAACCATTTTTTTTTTTTTTTGGAATTTATAATTTTATAATTAAAAATATAAAATATATTCTCAGGCATCCTAAGAGTTTTTTACCCCAAAATTGTATCTCCAGACAAAGTTTGGAAGTGTGTCCTTAATTGTTTAAGGTTGAGACCTTATGCAAACAATGCCCTTTTGTAAATCTTCGGACTTTAGATGATGCCCTCCCTGTTGAATCAATTTTCTTGGTAAGCTGATCTGGTTTTGGACGCTAGGATTGAATATGAGTGTAGTTTGACTAGGGAAACCCTATCTGCCTTGGAGCTTCTCTATATTTCATTCCCCCTTTTGAATAAGCTGATCTGGCTTTGGATGTTAGAATATGAGTGTAGTTTGATCATAACCCTAAGCACTTTCCAAACCCTATGCTATTAAGGCTTCAAACTCTTCATATTCTTTAGGATAGGTACACATGTATATGATGATGTCTAACGGTTTTCACTCTCTGTATCTGTCTCTTCGTCTGTTCTATCTCTTCCTACTCCTTTTGATACAAAAACGAGATGAGCTTGGTGCTTGATTTGAATATGGCATTGTGTTTTGCTTTCCAGGTAAGTGAGAGTAAATATTTCTATCTGTGATGAAACCCCAACCCCAAATGAATCAATCTGAAACCGAACGCCCCTCTGCAACTATCTCTTCGTGTCGGAAGAAGAAATCAGATGACAGCAGCTTTTTGGAGGACGTGAGGGACCATATCGATGAATTCATTCACGCTTCTATGGATGAGCACAAAACTTGTTTCAAGAAGACTATTCAGAAGATGTTTGGAATGTCCAAGGTAGTTGCTGAGAGGAATTTAGCCACCCAAAAGGAAGTCGAAAGTGTTCTGCCCCTCCAATCCGTTGTGTCAGAGTAGAACTTTTGTTATCAGACATCATGCCTGATTTCTGGAAAAAGAAAGAAGTATATGTTCTCTTGCTTTATTTCTCTTTTGTTTGATTGCAAAAAATTGAATGTACTTGTGTTTTTCCTTGTTAATTCAAAATTTAGAAGGTTTTTTTTCCTGGCCATAGTGGATGCTATTGAAATGTTTTTGTTTGTTTATGTTTTTCATATGCGAAAATAAGTTGCCTTCGGTAACTAAAACTAGTGTATGCTTGGTGATTATAATGAATTCATTGTTTGATATTTTATTTAGGGATGGATTACTATAGGACTCTTCATCTTTGGTACAATGAGGTCATCTTGGTTGTTAGATGTTGGTTTGAGATTTGTCATAATTTTTTTTTTGAACTTGAGTCTATGTAACAAAAGTAAGTTGTATACTTTCTTTCCTTTTTTTAATAATTTGGATGTTTGGCGCGTGCTGCCATCTCTTGGTGGCATTGTCAAATATGTCTAGCCTTTGCCTTTGAGGCTTCAAAATTTTTGGTTTTACGGTGCTTTGAAAAGCGTTTATTCTCAAGATTACTTGATTAATCTTTCAATGCAATTTTTTGAGGTGGAGATGTCCATGGGGAATGAATTTTAATAACAGGGAAATGTATCAAAATATCCGTAAGGGATGAATTATTTTACATTACCCAATTGTTACTATTCCACCTTCCAACTCAAGATCATGGATTTTTTTAATGGGTATTTTAAAATTAAAACAGAAAATATCCGTTAGATGCTAAATTATCCATCAAAGGCTTCAAAATATTTGGCTTTATGGTCCTTAAAAAGTCATTTAATCTCAAGATTGCATGAATAATCTTTCAATACAATTTTTTGAGGTGAGGTCCATGGGGAATGAATTTTAAATAAAAGGGAAATGTATCAAAATATCCATATGAGATGAATTGTTCTACATTACCCATTTGTTACTATTCCAACTTCCAACTCAAAATCATGGATTTAACGAACAAGAGTAATTGTGACTATGTACCAAAAGTAAATGGGTATTTTGAAAATAAAACAGAAGATGTCGGTTAGATGCGAAATTAGTTGAGTCCCTAAATGATATATGGCTTTTTTTTGTTTTTTAATACGATTTTACTTTTATCAATAAATCAAAACAATTATAAAGCAAAGTTATTCACGACTCGTTGAAAAGTTGCATGCAACTCAATACCTATATAATTTAAACCCACGTGGTTTTCATGTGGTCTCCTATATAATCTAGAGAGGAATCTAAAAAAAGTAAATTATTTTTTAATTTTAAAATATTTGTATAGTTTACAATTGAGTCTCATTTTTAAGTGTATATAGTTTTTTTTTATATATACATTGGATTAAGCTCAAATTTAAGAGTGTGTATATTTTTATAATCACAAATCTGTTAAAAATACAAAAAGTAATTTTAAAAAGTAAATATTACTAAATACATTAAAAATTTTATAAGGATATTGTGGTTATTTTTATTATTGATTTTTTTTTTCAGGTGTACAGTTTTGAGAAATATGGATATTCTCAAATGTGGGATTTGAATTTATATATATTTAAACTATACAAGATATGATACTATTTTAAAATGTCAAAAATAAATTATAAATTCACTACGAAATTTTCCTTATTCGAAAATCAAATAAAAACGATGGAGGAAAAATATAAAAAGGAACACTCAATACTAAAGACTATAGGTGTGAATACACGCTTATTTAAGCTTGTGAAACTTAGTGGTCCCTCATTTGTTGCTCGCCACGACGCTTCTCCCCCTCTCTCTCTCTCTTTCTTTCCGTCGAGCTGCTACCATTTAGTCAACGACACCAACACCTCATCCGTATACCTACTACACCCTCCTATGTTCATCATTTCTTAGGATAAATTGACGTCCAACTAATTGAGAGAGACAGCAATTGACACCAAAAGAGAAGACTTTACATTGGCAAAATAAAAATCCAGACATAATTGATAATGGGAACTTAGATGAAGAGAAAAGAGAATCTTAGGCACTCCCACACCAAGTCAAAAAGGACTTTAATTACAATCGACTATAGTTAGGAAGAAGTTTATATAAAGTATTAATTTTTCAACTAAGAAGTAAAGTACACCTCAAAGGCAAGTGAAAAAGGTTGTGTCGATATTGGAAAACTCTAATCGATGGTCTTGAGTCTTGAGATACATGGATAATGAACGAAAAAGAAAAAAAAAAGATATCGTTTTAAAATAAGGCATCTTGTAATATGTTATCTGGATTGTTAATTTTTAATTATTTTCAGTACTTGTAAAACTGCTTGATGTGTATCGTTTTTTTTAGCTTTCAATTTTATAATAGGGTTAAAAAAAAAATTGACCCCACGGTAAGGTTTTTGGCACCACAACGCATCTTCTAAAAAAATTTGAAAATGCAGCTTACTTTTATATTATTTAAGATGGACCGAGCTTTCAATTTCATATTGGGAGAGAAATAGATTTTCATGTCATTGTAAAGTTTTCAGCACCACAATTGCATCTTCCAATAAGAACTGAAAGTGCGTTATTTGATTATTTAATATGAATGCCTTATTTAGACCGCAAATCAATAGTTAAATGTAAATGCGGTATTGCATGTGAGGGAGAGATTGAGAAAGAGAGGAGTGTCACCGTTAGATCATAGATAGAGAAGACGACATAAATGCACGACTCCAAACAAACCACAAAAAAAAACAAATTTGTGGCTCAGGGTGCCCTTTGTATAGAGCCGAGGCTCTAAACAATCAAAGTAGAGCACACTTTCAAATAGTATTGAGAAATATGGTTTCAATGCTAGAAATCTTTGTGATAGCCTTAAAATATACTTTCACCTCTAATTATAAAATTTAAAGCTTAAAAAACAGTGTATATCATGAAGATTCATGAAAACTTAAATCTTGAAAATTGATGGTTCAAAAATGCATTACACGATACACTATTTCCAAAACTTGAAATCCCTTTTTTTTCTATGTCCATGTATCTTAATGTCGAGATGATCAATTTGATGATATTGGGGCATCAAGACAACTTCTAGTGAAATTTATGAGGTGGGCTCCAATTTGATTGTTTAGAACCTCGACTCTATATGAACTTTTCCCTTAAAAAAATAATAGACGAACCCCACAAGAGAAATACCCCTTCTTCTTTTTTTTTTTGACGATAAATACATTAATATCCATTCAGGAAAACACAAACACCATGTGCACGCAAGCAAGGCGTGCCTTCCACGATCATTATTTTTCATACCAAACTATTAATTGGGGATATATTATCTGGCTAAAGGATTACGTGCTCCCAAGGGAGCATATTATTCACTCCTCAAGTTAAACCTTATCTACCATATTTTTAGATCCAAAATTTAGGATGTAACATCCTCCAACTTAAAAAAGGAAAAAGAAAAAAAATGTAAACTCTATATGTCTATGAAAATAGTAATACCTTAATATTGAATTGAGAATGTATAAAAATCTGATTGTTTAGAAACTCAAAATCCATTTAGTTTTCTCAAAAATATTCTTCGACTAACTATAAAGTGGATCCCCTCTCAAGTGGGGTTTTTTTTTTTTTTTTTTTTATCAAGGGAGTATGTTTATATTGTAGTCCCGCGCGATCATGATGTATGCATTCATTTATTTGTTGCTATTTTTGAAGGATAATGTATCAAAGGCAAGGCAAGGCAAGGCGCGTTCCTGTCCAAATTCACACCTCGACCTACTATATAAATATTCCACCTATCCGTCAATGGGAAAACCAAGAAAAAGCACAGATTCCTTGTATTTTGGAACCATGGCCGGACCCCCAAAAGTGATTTTCTTGATCCCTCTTCTCTTGTGCTTGTGTGTAGCTCAAGACTTCGATTTCTTCTACTTTGTTCAGCAGGTGAGATTTGGACATAGAGAGAGAATGGATGTCTTTCTTCATAATTTCTGAGAATTGATTACAGAGAGAGAGATGTTTTCTCAAGTTTTTTAGCCTTTGTTAGAGAGAGAATGGATTTTTTTCTTCTAAGGTTGTGAGTCTTGGTTAGAGAGAGAATTTGTCTTTCTTTGAGCCTTGGTTAGAGAGTTTTTTTTTATTTTTCTTCTCCTGGGTTTTTGAGCCTTGATTAGGAAGATAATGGATGTTTTATCTCCTTAGTTTTTGAGAGTTGGTGAGAGAGAGAAGTCATGTTTTTTCTCCCAAGTTTTGAGCCTTGGTTAGAGAGAAGAATACATGTTTTTTGAGCCTTGGTTAGAGAGAGAAGAATGCATGTTAGCTGAGCCTTGATTAGAGAGAGAATGGATTTTTTTTCAATATTTCTCTTGGTTTAGAGGGAATAGGGCTTTCAGAGAGAATGGGTTTTTTTCTTATATTTCTGACCTTTATTTTGGATTTTTTCCCTTATATATTTGTGGGTATTTTTTCTGTAGAGAGAAGATGTTTTTAGTTTCTACTATATTTTCTCTACTCTTGACTCTAGAGAGAGAGAATATTCGAGTCTTGGTTTTGACTAAAAAGGGAGCAGAGTTTTCGATTTTAGAGAGAGAAGTGTGCTTTTTTCCTATATATTGACCACTAAATTTAGGGATTTGGGCATATATTTTTTGCAGTGGCCTGGATCTTATTGCGACACCAAGGCGAGCTGCTGCTACCCAACGACTGGAAAGCCTGCTGCTAACTTTAGCATTCATGGACTCTGGCCGAATTACAATGATGGCTCTTATCCTTCAAACTGTGATCCTGATTCCCAATTTCAACCTTCAGAGGTTTGTCGTTATCTTAGTTCACTACCAATGTCCAAAAACAAGGCCCAGATTCGGGCCTGAGTCCTATATACAGACTCGGTCGACTTTTTACATGCAATCGATCGAGTTTGGCCATCTCAGGGCTAACTCGGACGGACGCGTCTGAGTCGTCGCACCAGATCTATAGAACAATATGTTTGGACTCTCTCTCTCTCTCTCTACCATTATGAGAGAATTGCAGGCCTCTCTCTCTCTCTCTACCATTATGAGAGAATTGCAGGCCTCTCTCTCTCTCTACCATTATGAGAGAATTGCAGGCCTCTCTCTCTCTCTCTCTACCATTATGAGAGAATTGCAGGCCTCTCTCTCTCTCTCTACCATTATGAGAGAATTGCAGGCCTCTCTCTCTCTCTACCATTATGAGAGAATTGCAGGCCTCTCTCTCTCTCTCTCTACCATTATGAGAGAATTGCAGGCCTCTCTCTCTCTACCATTATGAGAGAATTGCAGGCCTCTCTCTCTCTTTCTCTCTCTCTCTCTCTCTCTACCATTGTAATAGATTTGCAAGCCAAGTGTTCATGAGAAACATCCAAGGGAAAGGATATACTATAATCCACATGACCAATGGAAATCCCATGGTCATAAGTTTTATCTCCATTCAATCAATGTAGGGATTGGGAAAAGAGCGCGAGGGATCCATCAATATGACTAACGTCCTATTCTCTCCATCGACCTTCCATCCATTAATTGGATGGTGTCAACATTCATGACCTTATATTTTGGATGGTCATGTAGATCATAGAAATACTTTAGGGCTGGTTTGTTTAGTCACGTTAAAAATTTCCCTCAAGTTAGACACGATGAATATTTTTACGGCAAATTAGTTTGAAAAAAAGAGTACCACGACCAATTGAGGTGAACATATTTCTATACTTACCTGCACGAGGGAATTATTTTATGAAAAGTATTTCACGGGCAAAACAAAACAAACATGCCCTTCTCCTTCTGATCAACAAATGATCATGCTCCACCCATAAACCAATTCTACAAACATGGAATGTGTACTATAAGACTGTTGTCTTTGGTACGAGAATATCGTAATCATCCCTAGCCGTCTAGTGTGTTGCTTTTGGTACGAGACGATCGTAATCATCCTTAGCCGTCTAGTGCGAGATCAGGCACCAAGTATTATATTTTCTACAAAACTTGAAAAAATGTTTCTCCAACTTTAAATATAGTTAATGGCACATCCTCAACCGCCTTAATCACGATTATAGGTAATTGTGAATTTTGTATACCAAAAGTAAATGGGTGTGGTTTCTAAAAGGTTGCAACCTTAAACAATCCAATAAAGATGCACCTCTAAATTTTATCATAACATATAATTTTAATGTAATAAATTCCTATGATTATCTCAAAATCTATTTTCATATCTAATTAGAAAATTTTAAACTCCAAAAATAGTTAAAATCAAGTAGATCTGTGGACGGTTTAGATAATATGTTGCAAGATGTACCATTTCTAGAACATTCATACATCGATGTCGAGATGATCAATTTGAATGTTTTCCAACATTAAAACTAACCTTTTTCGATGGATATTTTAGGTGCATCTTTAATTCTGTGGCAACCTTATACAAACTTTTTTCAAAGTCAAATTGTCTTATTCAAATTCATAATTATCAATTTACTCTATGTAGGTATCAGATTTAATAGGACGGATGCGAAAGGATTGGCCAACATTGGCATGTCCAAGCGGCAATGGGGTGAAATTTTGGACACATGAATGGGTTAAACATGGAACTTGCTCAGAATCAGTCCTGGACCAACACCAATACTTTGAATCTGCTCTCAAACTTAAAGGCAAAGTTAATCTCGTTCAGGCTCTACAGGATGCAGGTAAATTGACAATATCTTTGACGAGTCGGCCAACTCATGAGTTTTGTCTTGATTTCTAGGATATTTAATAACCAAAATACATCTCAAAGCACTTTAAATCCGGTTCTGCTTTAAATCCTTAAATTTGGAGCTTTGAAACAATCCAAATATGATGATCTTCAAATAATTGAAACCATTATTGTCATCATAGCCTTATTTCAACGGTTTAGGGTCGGCAAAATGAATCCTTTTTTTAGCTATTCTACTCTATCAAAGGTCATACTCCTAATAAGATCATAAACCCCCATATCCATCTTCAAACAAAAATATATATCATTTTTAGGGCTTAAAATCATAAATTTATTCACGATTGAGTTGGTCTAAATGATAGACCTCCAAAATTATAGATTCATAATTCATCTCCTAGATGGTCCGTGAGGTAACAAACAGAGGAAAATTATTAAAGTACCGTAATAGATGAACAATTTAACAATTTACCTATATCTTTTGATTTAATTTTAAAAGACCGGTAAAAAGAATCATCGTCTTGAGTTTGAATAGTTGCAAATGGGTAAAATATCATAGTTCATCTCTTACAAGTAGTTTGATAAATTTCCTTTATTTATTTAAATTGCAATCCTATAATGGTATGCTTGAAAAAGAATTAAAAAATAGTGCTTCACATTTTCGTTTACAACAATTTACCTGATCACTACTTACAAACTGGTTATGGGCGAAGGCTTATTTTAACTTGCCTAAGGCCATGACAAAAATGGCTCTTCAAACTTCTAAAGGATCCGAGCTTGCATCTATCGTACTAGAAATTAGCATAGATTATCACCATTAAAGAATTAACATTTTGTGAAAGGATTCGGTTTCTATGCGGCCAAGCCCATGTATGTAGAAATGCGAGCCTCTTAGTAAATCTATTTTTGAGATGGATTTTAAGACTTAATTTTTAAGGATATGTAATCTCTAACATGGAGATCACGAATATGAAAAAATAAATAAATTTTTAAAATCTAGAAATAATAATTCTAATAAAAAAATATTTGGACCATTAGTTTTTATTATTTTTAGAGGGAACACCTACTTCAAGTAAAAAAACAACATACTGCTAAATCAAGAGTTCACCCATGCAAATGGGTTTGAAAAATCAAGTGAAGGGTGCCAATAATTTTTTCAACTTCCTTTTCAGGGGAGTAAATTTGCATTTAGGTTTGTTTTACTATTACCAAAATCATAGGTTTGCAAGCTTGGTATGCCACTATTCATACAGACGTACTCCTTATCTCCAAAATACCCATGAAACACCTGTGCCCTTGAACAAAAAAATCTACTTTTCCTTTATCTCCAATAGATGGGGAGACTTGATGACTATGGCCGCTGAGAGCTTGAGACTATGAAATTTTGGGCTTTCGTGTAAAGGTAAGCAAAATTTTTTTCTTTTTGACGACTAAGGCATCCATACAGAGCCTTACCATACCGTCATAAACTTAGCAATTGTTTCATCTTAAGCCATCTACCAATCGTTAAATCAAAGTGCAGTAAGTTTTGCAAAAAACAATTCTATAAAACAAATGCAAATATGATGGACAATCAAACCATGCAGGAATCTACCCGGATGGGAGCACTTACAGTTTAAACAGCATCACGGAAGCCATAAGAGCAGCAACTGGTCATACACCTGGAATAGAGTGCAACAGAGATGAATCAAGAAACCCACAGTTGTATCAGATCTATATGTGTGTTGATACCTCTGGTTCCTCCATTATTGAGTGCCCAAAACTCCCAAGGGGTGGATGTTCTTCACAAGTTGAGTTCCCTTCATTTGGATCTGAGTCTGCATAATGCAAAATTGGCCGAAGATGGACGTTAGAATCAATATTGATCCCCCATGAATTTTTTCTTTCGTAGTTACAAAATGTTTCATGCATTAAAACAAAAACAAATGTGTGGTCTCCAATGCTGAGTGATGATCCTTGAAATCACTTGACGGCCATTGTGTATTTGTGGAGCATGAAATCACATCGTATGAATAAAGTGGCAGTTCTTTGAATTTTTCTCGATCCTTTTCTTAGGAGAAAACATAAAAAGACTCTTTGATTTCCAAGAGATGAGGCAAAGTTATATGGCTCATTATATAATAGTCAAGGATAAAACCCCCATGAAAACCTAGTACTAGAAATTACCTCAATATTCAGGTAATTGGTCCAATAAGCATCAAAATAAACCAGAAGCTTTACTACTACTCCTGAGTTGAAAGAAATGATTCGATCACTAAGTAAGAAATGGTTCCATCACTAAGTTCTCCACTTTATGACGCAATACATTTCAATAGCTGACAGTGTGATGTGCCCAAGGAACTGAATGGCATCAATCATATGTTCACTTCATTATAGTCGTCGATAAGAATAGCACAATCATGTCCGCCATGATCATCATGATACAAACCCTCGAGCTACATTCGTAGGCCATCGAATGTCAATCTTCTCAAAGAGATGATCAGGCCTGTAGTCTTAGGCAAAGCAAACGTAAAATGAGCAGAGTAAGGAGGTGTGGAGAACAAGGAGTGAATACCTCAGTTACATCAAGGTAGATGAACAGCAAGCACGGGTCGGAGATGTTAAATTATAACATAAACATTGTTAAAAGACAGGGAAATACATTAAAACTACCTATCAGATAAAGGAAGTCTATTATAACTCTATGGAATACGGAGAAAAACACAGTCGAGGTCATCACTGCTGAAACACGAGAGTGGGATCCATAAGAGCAAAACATGACCTCAATTGTGTGCCCCACACAGTCCATCATTTCAATGGACAATGATGGCAATGCACAGCGGTTTTTCCATAGGCTATTAGATTACAGTATTCATCACCAGCTGACAAATGAATGTTGATTTTGAATTATCCTTAATAAGGGTATTAACAAGAATACATGTTGAACAATTACATAAAACAGCAAAAGCTGAACTAAGTTACACTCTAAATATCAGAATACAAAGTTACCAACTCATAAAGCAAGCGACCAACAAGAAGTCTCAGCAAAGAAAATGAGAGGATCTAAACTTAATTTCAATAAAACAATATTATTTCAACTAAGCAACGCTGAATAAAAGCAGCATCAAATATTAGGTTTCAAATTCTACATGTAGAAGCATAAATATCTAGGCACCTGTTTGATGCATAATACAAACCAAAAACCAACTTGACACACTTCACGGCCTACTGAAAAAATATGCCTCCGCCAAAATGCATCACGTCAGTCACACAACTTGAGCTCAGAAGTCAATCAAACCCACCATACGTGCAGATCTTTTTTTTTGAAACTGTTAACTGTATTGTATTAGTAATAGAAAGTTACATGTAATAATGGTTCACGAAAAAATAGGTTACCCAAAACAACTGGGAGCCCCATACAAAAACGCTCAAGGGTCCAAAAAATCCCAAATAAAACTATACAATGAATCACGAGTGGGAATAAAAACAAGTAGGCGTTCAGTAGCTCAAAAAGGTCGTTGGAAAGCCCTTTGAAGGGTGGGTTGCTAGAAGCTTCCTCCCTAGCAAGGAGATCAGCATCAGTATTAGCTTCCCTCCATACATGCCTCCACGAGATGCTAAGCGGGCTTGTAATGGGCAAAACTTCATCAAAGAGATGGGCCAATCGCCACGAGCAGGGGCAGAGGCTAAAGCCCAGGGAATGGTGTTCTTGGAGTCACCTTCGATGACCAACGTGTTGCCCCAGCTCGGAATGAATTTTCTGAGGCCAACAAGGAGGGCTAGAGCTTCGGCAAAGGTGGAATTGGCATGGCCGATAGGGAAGGAGAAAGAGAGGAGAATATTGACATTATGAATTCTGAAAATTCCACCAGACGAGCAGCTTTTTGAATTTCATTTTTCATCTTGGTTGCTTTATAGTTATTTCCAATGCATACCCATGGTGTGACTCTTTGATCCTAAAGCATTTGTAACTAAGCATCTGTAACCCATAAAGACATCCAAAACAACTTTCTGGAAAAAGTAAATGCAAACCATGCCATCCACCACTGACCATTCCACCACACACAATACTGAGTCCCTTGATGATACTTTTCCATTTTTCTTGTTTACTTGTCATGGAAAATTTATCAAAATACACCTCACTTTTCAACTAAATAACATTTTACCCTTTCTTACTATTCCAACTACAAATCATGTGCATTTTGACAGGCATTTCGAAATTAAATCAAAACATGTGAGTAAAATGGAAGACAGTTAATATCTTGGGTGTGATTTGACAAATTTCCCTTGTTTTATTGCTCGTTGTACGCTTATACTAATAAACACCCTGATAGAAGACCTCCAATGCATTAAGAAATACAGAATTAGACAAAAATTACATCCATATGAAAGATAGATGCCTCCCAAAAAGACTGTCCCTCAACAAGACCACTACATCCTCTGGAATGCAAAGAAACCTAGTTCATCTGTAAAACAACATGTGAAAAACCCCATAATGGAAATTCTGCCTCCTACACTACAAAAATTGTTATTATCCCTGCTCGTTAAGTATGCCAGCCACATAAATGCAGTCAAACTGATGCATGTGTTTGCTTCTGTACAAATGCCACACCCTTCTCAATGCTGGCCTTCAATTCTGGCTTCAAAGCCTCCAAAGCCTTCTCCTCATAGTCAGTTAGCCCTTGAAGATCAGCAGATATCACAGCCTCAACACCTTTACGCCCAAGCTTAACCCTTGATGCAAAGAAAGGTAGCTCAGTGAGTTCAGACTGAACATAGGAGCACTCAAAAACATCTCCATCTCCATCTAAAGCTCGAAGTGAAGACTCAACAAATCTAGCTGCAGCATAAGCCATCGAAAGAGTTGCAGACCCAGCACCTGCTTTCGCCTCCACAACTTCAGTCCCTGCATTTTGAATCCTCACTGTTAATTCTTCTATCTCTTCCTTAGTAAAGGTAACTGAAGGCTTGGTCTTCGATAGCAAGGGCAAAATGGTAATTCCAGCATGACCCCCAATAACTGGTACATCAACATCGATGAGCCTTAGGTTCTTTTTCTCGGCAACAAATCTATTTGCCCTCACAACATCAAGGGTGGTTACCCCAAACAATTTTTTGGGATCACAAACACCTTTCTGTTTGAGAACCTCAGCTGCAATAGGAACAGTAGAATTGACCGGGTTGCTTATAATGCAAATCAAAGCTTCAGGGCAATTATCAGCAACAGCTTCAATCAATGTCTTGACAATTCCTGCATTGATATTGAAGAGATCATCTCTTGTCATACCAGGCTTTCGAGGCACTCCAGCAGGTATAACAACTAAATCAACACCCTTCAAAGAGTCAGCCAATTCTGAAGGCCCAGTAAAGTCTAAGACCTTAGATGGGGTGTTACAATGGCTGAGGTCAGCTGCAACTCCTTTCACATTGGCTATATCATATAGATGGAGAGAAGAGACCAAGGGTGACATTTTGATCAATAATGATAATGGTTGCCCAATTCCACCTGCTGCTCCAAGAATAGCAACTTTGAACGATGCTTTAGGTTGCAAACTCTTTGAAATGCTCTTGTTTTGGTTTAAATATGTGGGTTTTGATGCTTGAAGAGAAGCAATGGAGCCTTGGCCCAAGAAAGATCGTTCTGATGTCAAGCTTAGACCAGTTGTTGGTCTGAGACCACAGAAGCTCTGAATGGGATTCCATGAATTGTTTCTAGCAACAAAGGGCTTGCTGAATTTGAACCTTGAGCAAGAAATGGTACTATAAGAAGCAACCGATCCCATGGAGAAGCTCGCTGGTGCTGATTTTGCCATTTTTCAATATGAATGGGACTGAGGAAACCAGCCTTACTACCTAACTGCAGATAGAAAAAATGGGAGTTAGTTGTGACTTTGCTGTGTGATCATCATCATCATCAGAATCTTATCCCAACTATTTGGGATCAGCTACACGGAGTCATGTTCGGCCATTCTGCTCAATCAAGGGCAATACCCTCAATGAGACCATAAAATAATCTAAGCATACCATGTTTACGATATATCAACCATTGCATAAACTTGAAGAAAACAACTAATTGCCTCTGTTTCATCAGTAAAAGATAAGGGAATCTGGAAAGAAAGATTACAGACATCAGATATGGGGAGGAAACCGCTAACGGTCAAGAAAAAACAGTTTTAACAAAAAATGCCCTAAGAAATAAATGATAACTTCAGATTTTTTGCTTGGGTTGCTCAAATTGGCCTAATAAGAACTGTAAGGCTTAAATACATGACATACAATTCAAGTTAAGGTTCCACAGAATTTAAAATTAAGTTTTATCTTCGGACCTACTGTGAGAGAAAAAAAGCTACCGAGCAATTAGAATTCAAGCTCATTTCAGCCACATAAGAAACAAACAATATATATTAATGACTTCCTCTTTAAAGTTTAAACTTGCTCACAATTTATAAGACCGGCAACTTCTTTTTTTTTGGGAAAATTTTCTTGAATTTTTTTTAAAAGACCAACAAAAGTCATCCTCAAATTCTACAAGTCATAGTTCATTTGCCCAACAATAAAATAATTGACTGTAACTTAAAAATATAGTTTCCTTTTTGTTGATCTACAACTTAACAAATAGTTCCTCATCAAAACACAGACTTAAAAGGTTTTTCCTTTTTCCATATACTTGTTGTAATGGTTAAGGCCATTTCTTTAATCTCTTTCTCAGAGGCTCACACTACAAAAAACAAATACATAAAAATAAAAATATACAAGAAAATGAAACTCTGTAACATTTCGCAGTTTTCCCAATAAGTTATTTGGCTACAGGCACAATACATCAATAAAAAGGAAAAAAACAAAGTCATTTTCTGATGGAAACCACAGCGCAAAATTTCTCTCTGTAAATGCACAATATACAAATTTTTATCATTCCTACAATTTCACATAGTGTATATATAAAATCACTTATTAGCTAGGCACCAAGTTTCTCACCCTAAATGCACAATATACAATTTCTCTCTCTAAATGCCCAATTCACCTTGAAAAGCATGCATTTTCAGCAAGAAACAGATCTGTTCTGAAAGGAAGTTTTGCATGCAATAAGCTGCAGAGATCTAATATTGAACAGAACCATTTGAATGAAGAAAAATCACTTGATGTCTCAGAGAAATTTGGTAGTAATACACATTAGCTAAAGAAAAGACTGAACTAGGAGAGCGAGGCACCTGGTAAGAAAAGCAGAGCAGATCCCCTCCTTCGCTTTCTCTCTCTAAAAAGGTCAAGTGATCTCGTTTATATCTCTCTACAAATATGCAGCGGGGACGTGACAAAAGACAGATCCTTAATGAGGTGGCTCGAGGCTCAAATGGAAGCGGGTATACATCCTCGTTCGCTGCTCTTGATCTGACGGTGTAGAGAGCGCCATGTAAAGCCCTCTTTCCGATGCGCGACGATTCCAAGATCCGAGTTTCACGAATTACGAAAACAAACAAAGAAACCGAGTTTCACGGTAAAGGCGCCGCGCTTGCACGAATGTTAATGAACTTTTCTATCAATTCACCGAATGAACGCTCGAAACAAATCGATCGTTGGAAGGTACTAATTTTTACCATATCTAATGTGTAAATTAAATTTTTTTTCATAAGATTGATTATGAGGATGAAGAGAATACATTTGTAAAATTTAAAATCATATAAATACCACAAACATAATTTTTTAAAAATGTATTTGCATTATACTATGATACAACCGGTTGTTCTTCTTATTTTTTAGCTTTCCATTTGACTAAATCACACCTCTTAAGGGAGTTTAGTAAAAAAACAAAATATTAAATTTTTTATTTAAAACAAAACAGTATTGAGGAGGACATATGAAAATACAAATGGGGGTATCTATAATTTTCTCTAATTTTAAAAATCATTTTATAGAATGTGACACATATGTAAATCTCCCAAAGAGAGGGACATATGATTTTAAGTGACATTATTATCTATTTTTTATATCAAATTAATTAATAATAAAAAAAAAAAAGATATAAGACATGAAGGTCAATACATATACAAAAATTGAGAGTTGGTAGGGTTATGCCTACATTATATTGTATCTAACAAAAGAAATAGGGATGCGCTTATCTATATGGAAAATTGTTTCATGCTGGTTGGACTGCATTTCTACATATACGGGCCAAAAAGTATAAAGCATCCATTTTAAATATGGATGCAAATAGGTTTTCCATCTAAAAACAATGGAAACTATATGTTCAAATGCTTTTTTACAAGAATTATTATTTTTAGTTTTAAAATTTTATTTATTTTTTCACATTCATCATGTCCATGTTAGAGATTATATGTCCTTAAAAATTAAGTCTTAAAATCCAACTCAAAAATGGATTTATCAAAAAGCCCATATTTCTACATATATGGGCTTGGCCGCATAGAAACCGGGTCTTATTCACATATAGTTTAGAATAGAAAAATATTCTCTGTATATATAATATATGAAAAGTATAGAAGAGAGAGGCGTGTGAGAAAAAGGAACGTTGTATCTGCACACTCGTCTTCACGAGAATGATAATAACTTATTTCTTGCATCGTTTTGTTGAGAGACGCGATCTTGCCATAAAAATCGGTATTATGACATCATCAAATCGAGTATTATCTTGGATGGCATTATACAAATATGGCCTCAGGCTTTTATTCACGTTAAACTTCTTTCATTTTATTAATGTGGGATTTGAGCATAATACTTATTGTGAATAGAAAGCAATATAGTATAGGCTTAGAAAGGTAATATAATATAGATGTTTATTATAAAAGGTAATACACAAGTAGTGTTGTGGTGTAGTTAGTTATCATGTCCGTCTTACACACTAAAAGTCCCTGGTTCGAAGCTGGACAGATAAAACACCTAAAAGGTACCTGAGCAGCATGATTTTTTTATAAATAAAATGTAATACAACAAGTATCATGCATTTCAAACATGCATTTGCATTCCGATTATCGTAAAATTAAATTAGATATGTAAAGGTCATACAATATAGACATGATAGGTCTTTTTCTCTCTCTCATATGTGAATGTCTTTTTCTTCTTTTTTTTAAATGCTTATTGTTATATATATTTTTACTTCGGAATAAATAGTCTAAATATATATATTTTTTATTTTTATAATATGGTGGTCTTTAATATAAATTTAAGAATATTAATTTCAAGATTGGGTTCATACAATGAGGCTATTTAAAACCTCTCTCTCTACTAACAATCTCTTCCACTAAATTTATTCTAGAAACCTAAAAGATTAGATATGTTTAAAATTAAAGTGTTATTTCGAAAATCGATACGCATTCTAATAATTTGTACATTGATAACCAAATATTGTATTTTATTTATTAATTTATTTGTATTGTAAATTATGTAATGTACTATTTTTCTTAAAGTTGTCAATAATATATTTTAAATTAGATGATATTATAAGATATTTTGGATTTGTTATTATTTGTATTGTAAAATAATTATAAAATATAAATTAACCACTTCAATTTCAATATATAATATTATAATTAGTTAAGTTGTAATAATTTTGGATTATAGTTAGTTAGGTTGTAATAATTTAAGTGTTTTTTAGTGGAATAGGGTTTTCCACCAATTCGAGATTTTGGTGACCACTTTTTCATCGATTTAATGTATTCTTTATTATAGTCCATGTATGATTATATGCTTCATCTATGATAATTTTATGGTTTTTCTTTTGTGTGATGTAAATTTAATGGTTAACATAAGTTCATACAAGAATGAATCAATATTCGTATATTGATAAAAAAAAAATGAAAGTTAATAATGTAGTACCCCATTTCTTATTGGATTACTAAAAACAACATTTATACTGATTTTTAATAAATTTTTTGGATTTTTTTTATTGCTGAATCCGATTGATTCGGCCAATTCTCGATCTAAACTGCCGATTTATAGATCCGGATGGGTTTTTGGGGTGCCTGATCGAGAACACAGATCCATTTTTTAAACCATTGGTTGAGAGTAAGTGAGAGAGAGAGAGAGAGGGGTGCATATTCATTGAGAGAGAGAGAGAAATTATATATAATATAGCCCCTTTGGGCATAAACAAAAATAGGGTTTTGTTTGTATGCGGTTGTAGCATTGAACAATTAAATTAAGACACACCTCCAAATTTTATCATAACCATAGTTTTGGTATAAAAAATTTGTTAGGATGACTTGAAAATCTAGTCTCATTTTTAATTATGAAATCTTATACTCTAAAAATAGTTCAAATCAAGTAGATTGATAAATATTTAAAATTTTTAAAAATAAATGGTCTACATAATATGTTGCAAAATGCAATATTCTTAAGACTCAAAATCTTTTGGGGACAATCTCTAAAGGGGGTCAATTACCATATGAGGGTCTTTTGCCAAATATCAAGAGGAACACCCCTCACCCACTGCTCTAGTTTTTTTCCTAAGTTGCCTGGTTGGTAGTGCTTTTTAATGGTTTTGTGTTATGTACATGGGCAAGGCCGCAACTGAATGTGGCAAAGTTGCATACAGGGGTCAGGCCAAAGAGGAGAAAGAGGAGTCTTTCATGGGAAGTGGTTATTCGGTTCCAGCTGAAGCAGTCACGTTGACAAAGTTAGGAATATTTTTCGGTCTTCTTTGTTATTAGAAGTTGTTGCTGTTATTTATTATTTATGTTGCACTTGTTGAGGATTTGTGTTATGTTAGCACTTATTTAAATTTGTGTTTTGAATAAATAAAGTATGAGATTAATTACAGCATTGTGGTACTTTACCGGAAGCTAGTGGATTCCCTCGAATCAACCCAACTCTGTTTCTTTCTTTATTTTCTGCGGTCATCACCATAGGGAAGGAAAAAGGTACCTTGTTTGTACCAAAGTGGTATCAGAGCTCAGGGATGGATCAGCGGGTGAAGCAATTGGAAAAAGCAATGCAGTCATTTTCATCTTGTCAAAATGAGATGATAAACAAAATGACTGAAATGTTTAACAAATTGAATAGCCGGATGGACCAAATAGCTGACTAATCCAATCGAGAAAGTGGTGAAAATTCACTTAACATAGCTAATGGAGGACGGGCTATCACCACAGCGAGTTTTCATCATCTTATGCTCCTAAACTAGTGAAATTGGATTTTCCTCGCTTCAATAGCAGAGAAGATCCCACTAGCTAGCTCTGCAGGGCAGAGCAGTTTTTTCAATTTCAGGGGACCCCAATAGCTGATGAAGTATCTTTGGCATCATTTCACCTTGAAGGCGATGCTCAGTTGTGGTTCCAACTGCTGAAACAGGAATCATCCTCCATAACTTGGGACGATTTTAACGAAGCACTCCATTCTCGTTACGGCCCTAGCCATTTCTGTTATTTCTTCGGTGAACTCCACAAACTACAACAAACTGGCTCAGTGCGGGATTACCAAAACCAGTTTGAACAACTTCTATTCAAAGTTGGGTTTCTATCACAAGCTCGACCGGTCAGTTGTTTCATCAGTGGGCTGCACAAATCCATCAGAACCGATGTACAGGCTAAACAACCCACATCTCTATCAGCTGCAATCAGGGTGGCTAGATTGAATGAGGCAAGGAACTTGTCCAAGCGAAGGGCAAACTCACCAGCTCCGAGGCATGGATCTCAGACTGATCAACTGCCCAACCGTTCACCTGCGATACCAGTAAAGAGATTGTCCCCGGCAGAGTTGCAGGAACGTAGAAACAAAGGGCTTTGTTACAATTGTAGCAAAAAATTCAGCCTGAGATATCGTTGCAAAAAGTTGTTTGTTATCGAAGCTTGCTTGGACGAAGCTGAAGGAGACGTTGTCATGGAAGAGGAATTAGCCGAAGACCTTATGGCAGAAAGACCAAAGATATCTCTTCATGCCATCTCCGAAACCCATGCACCTGAAACAATGAAGGTTAAAGGCAAACTAAGACAAGCCATAATTACTATCCTAGTTGATTCTGGTAGTACTCACAATTTTGTGAGTGAGAAATTGGTTGAAAAGGTGGGATTAAAACCAATTTTTGGTGGTCAATTTGAAGTAATGGTGGCATCTAGAGAAAGACTTGCTATCCCAGGTAAGTGTACCAACGTCCAACTTAATCTACAAAGGGTTCCTATCATTGCTGATTTTTATTTACTGCCATTACAAGGCTACGATGTGGTATTGGGGACTCAGTGGCTTCGTACACTGGGGCCAAGTTACATATGAAATTTCACATTGAAAGAAAATATGTGGCATTGCAAAGCTTGTCCGTACCAGATAACAAAGTGGTAAGCCATTCTCAGATGGAACGTTTGACTCGAAAGAAAAAAGAAGGAGCTTTATTACAACTGTTTTCCTTGGGGGCTCGACAACTTCAGACTGCTAGCTCTCCCGTCTCTTCAGATTTGCAGCAGCTTCTTGATAAATACAACGGAGTGTTCACTAAACCTAAGAGCCTACCACCTCCACGCATCCAAGCTCACAAAATTCCTCTACTGTCGGGACAAGGCCCAGGTTGTCTAAAACCATATCGGTATCCACATCATCAAAAGGCCGAAATTGAAAAATTAGTATCAGAGATGCTATCTTCGGAAGTGATTCATCCAAGCAATAGTCCATATTCATCACCCGTCATCTTAGTAAAGAAACATGACGGCTCGTGGCGAATGTGTGTCAACTATAGGGCTTTGAATAAAATTACAATTAAGGATAAAATTCCCATTCCATTGATTGATGAACTTTTGGATGAATTGAATGGCGCGCAATATTTTTCAAAGTTGGATCTTCGCTCAAGTTATCAGCAAATTCATGTGTTTCCAAAGGATATGGAGAAGACAACATTCCGAACACATCACAACCACTATGAATTCATGGTAATGCCCTTTGGTCTCACCAACGCACCTTCTATTTTTCAAGCTCTCATGAACAAGGTATTTAAACAATATTTGAGAAAATCTATCATTGTCTTTTTTGACGACATTTTAGTTTACAACAAGACTTGGGTGGAACATATGAAACACTTAGAGTGTATTCTCTCGATTTTAAAAACCCACCAGTTGTTTGTATAGCTTGAAAAATATCAATTTGGCCAAAGGGAAGTTAAGTACCTTGGCCACATCATAACCAATGCAGGTGTGGCAGTGGACCCTGACAAAATAACTGCTAAGTTGGGATGGCTAAAACCCCATAACGCCTAAAGCCTTACATGGATCCCTGGGGTTGACCGGCTATTACAGAAAATTTATCCAAGATTACGATAAAATATCTGCCACCCTTACTAAGATGCTTAAGAAGAATTCCTTCTTATGGACTCCACAGGCTAAAGAAGTATTCCAACGACTCAAGAAAGCAATGACAGGTGCACCAGTCTTAGCTCTTCCAGATTTTTCAAAAAAAACCATTATTGAATGTGATGCTTCTAGTTCAGGGATTGACGTCGTTTTGATGCAAGAAAGACCCATCACATTCTTTAGTGATGCCTTACAAGGAAAGCAACTCATGTTTTCTACATATGAGAAATAAATCTTGGCCCTTGTATTAGCAGTCCAGAAGTGGCGACCATATCTCCTGAGAAGGCAGTTTATTGTACGCATCGATCACCAAAGCCTCAAGCAGTTGTGGGCTCAGAAAATCACGACGGTAGCACAACAACGATGGCTTTACAAATTGATGGGCTTTGATTTTGTCATAGAATATAAAAGTGGAAAAGAAAATACGGTAGCAAATGCACTTTCAAGAAGGGAAGAAGGAGTAAGCCAAGGATAAATTATAGCCATTTCTTACCCTCTACCTAACTGGGTAGACGCCCTCAAGGAAGAAATGGGGAAAAATCGAACTCTTCAATGGTTAGTACAGCTTGTCAAAGAAGGGGAAGCTGTCGGACCCTGGAAAATCCAAGACGAAATTTTGTTTTTCAAAAATAGAATTTATTTGGCAGACAACTCTCCTTTGGTTGATGCTATAATCAGACAGTTTCATGGAAGCACGCATGAAGGATTTCAAAAAACTCTCCATCGCATCCGATCCAATTTTTACTAGACGGGCATGCATCAAAAGATCAAGGACCACATTAAACAGTGTGACATTTGCCAACGTCACAAGGTAGAGCAACTCACCTTTACTGGACTCCTACAGCCGCTGCCCATACCAAACCAGATTTGGGAAGATATTGCGATGGATTTCATCGATGGGATGCCAAATTCAAAAGGGTCATCTACCATATTGGTGGTAGTAGATTGACTGTCTAAATATGCACACTTTATAACTATAACCAATCCCTATACAATTGTAAGTATTGCTCAAGTTTTCTTTGATCAGGTTTTTCGTTTGCATGGAATGCCTAGGTCAATTGTGTGTGATCGAGATCCGATTTTTATGAGGCTTTTTTGAAAAGAATTGTTTCGATTGAACGGAACAGATTTTAATTTCAGTTCAGCGTATCATCCCTAAACAGATAGAAAAAGTGAAGTAGTGAATCGTACAATGGAAATGTACCTCCGCTGTTTTACTAGTTCTCAACCAAAACACTGGGCCAAGTGGCTAACGTGGGTAGAGTTTTGTTACAATCCCAACTGGCATTCAACCATCAAATGAACACCCTTTGAAGTGGTATATGGGCGAGCCCCACCCACTCTTCTAACCTATGTACCAGGAATAGCCAGGGTCACTGCAATGGAACAATAATTATGTGATTAGACAAGGTTATCAAGGATTTGAAAGAGCAAATCAAAGATGCACAAGCTATGATAAAACGCGTCTACGACAGCAAGCACCAAGAGAGATAATTTTCAATAGGAGATATGGTGTATCTGAAGTTGCAACCGCATCGGCAATTATCTGTGGCCATGAGACAGAATTTGAAACTATCTCCAAAATATTACGGTCCCTTCAAGATCTTACAGTGAATTGGAGCGGTGGCTTACAAATTAGAATTGCCACCCAACTCTCGAATTCGCCCAGTTTTCCATGTTTCTCTCCTTAAAAAGCAACTTGGGATGAATACTATTGTTCAAACTCAAATTCCCTCGATCAGAGAAGGTGATGAGGCGCTGATTGCTAAACCTCAGGCAATACTTGATCGTAAAACAAGAAAGAAGAAACAAGAACTAATGGTCCATTGGCAAGGGTTCTCACCGATAGAAGCCATATGGGAAGAAATGAGTTTTATGAAACAGCAATTTCTAGAACTTGCCCTTGAAGACAAGGGCGAAATTTAAGAGGGGAGGAGTTGTTATGTATATGGGCAAGGCTGTAACTGAGCGTGTCAAGGTTGCATACAGGTGTCAGGTCAAAGAATAGAAAGATGAGTCTTTCATGGGAAGTGGTTATTCGGTTCCAACTGAAGCAGTCACGTTGACAAAGTTAGGAATATTTTGTAGCCTTCTTTGTTATTAGCAGTTATTGTTGTTATTTAGGATTTTTGTTGCACTTGTTTAGGAGTTGTTCATGTTGTTTAGGATTTCTATTATGTTGGCACTTATTTAAAGTTGTGTTTTGAATGAATAAAGTATGAGATTAATTACAGCACTATGGTGTTTTACCGGAGGCTAGTGGGTTCCCTTGAATCTACCCAACTCTGTTTCTTTCCTTATTTTCTGCAGTCATCACCATAGGAACGGAAAAATGTACCTTGTATATACCATTTTGATAGCAAGTTCGCTAGCATGGCCGCAGGAATTTCTCTGCCCCACCTCGAAATCCTATGGTGAAACCTGCTAACCTCTCTTCAGGCCATTCTTGTGCAAGTTTTGTGGACCCTGTAATCCTCTCTTCAGGGTCTTTCACCTCTACCATTAATTTGCAGAGCGACTCATCGGCCAACATAGTGGTTCTGAGGGTTCAGAAGTTTTCCATATATTGCCTCCCCCCTGCTCTTACCCCAATTCACGGCCACAAGATCTCGAAATATAATAATGCAGGGGTAGCCCTCCATTGCAGTTCATGACATGAGATAGAATGTTGTTTGATGATATTAGAGAGCCAGTGTTGGTAGAGAGAGATAGGGGAGGGGGAGCAAGGTGAAAATAGACTTATTACAATCGCATGAAAAATCTAGAGAGAAAAAACAATGAAATGACAAAAAATGGGTTGGAAAAAAAGAACTAAAAAAGGGAAATGAGCTTACAAATAAGAGAAAACAATAAAATGGAAAATGGGTCTTACATTTCGGCCTTGGAGAAAGCCATTTATGGGTCCTCAATCTAGGAAGAATTCAAGAAAAGAAAAGCCCATATTTTCCATTGAGATTTCCATTGGGGTTGCAGCAAAGAGCTTAGCAGCGCTATGCAATGTTGCAGCTGTTGACGATGAGGAGCGGACAACAATGGTGGATGGAGGCGATGGCTTTGCTCTTGCTTCTGACGAGGACAAATTCTTCGAGGTTTTGGGGGAGGTGAAGATAGGCAAGAGTAAGAGGAAGGGCCAGAGAATAATAACTTAAGAAGACGCTTAGCTTGTGGTGAGTGCAGGAAAACTAGCCCCGTGACAGGTGTTTCAATTGCCGAGGTTGGAAGTGGTGCTCGTAATATTGGGGCAAATGATTTTCATACGGTAATTGATCCCCCAAAGAATGCCCGTGCGTAATTTTCTCAATCTTTTATTCTTTTTTCATATTCATACATCTCGATGTTGAGATGATCAATTAAAGAGTTTTTCCAACATCAAAACAACCATTTATGATGGATTTTAGAGGTGCACCTTAATTCTAAATTTTAAGTATGAGATTATGTAGTATAGTTACAAGGAAGTCACAATCACTTCTAGCAGCTAGATGTCAAAAATAACAAATCTCTACCTTAGCATGAATTTTAAAAGATATTCTCATCGACCGCCTTCTCCACATGCGTCCTTACATGGGCTCACCTTGCTTTCCTTTACACATAACCTTTTGTAACCAAACGTGATTGAAACTAATTGCCATCAATCTCAAGTGACCCTTCTTTTTTCTTATAAACTTATTTATATCGAATGACTCTCTTGCCTTTAAACAGCTTCATGAGATCCTAGGTACGATTATTCCGAATAGACTTCATTTCTTCATTCGTGACATTACTCCACCTGCTGTTGTCAATATCATGCATAACTTCATTAAAACTGGATGACTCTTGGCTTGTGGCTTGTGGATTTTTCTTATGAACTCATTTTCATCCAATAGCTCTCTTGCCTTTAGACAACTTAACAAGATCTCAGGTACGATTCTTCTAAAGAGACTTCATTTCTTCATTCGTGATATTACTCCACTTGCTATTGTCAATATCATGTATAACTTCCTTAAAAGTGGATGGTTCCTAGCTCATAGCAACTAATAGATAAGCTATCATGTCTATTATTTCACATGGACTTTTTTGCATATAATTTGGCGTATTTTCTATAGATGTCAACTCCACCTCAATTACATTACTATTGCTATTATTTTCTTTTTCTGCACCCTTTCTGAACATGTTTTAACAAGACACACTCATCAAACTTAACATCACAACTAATATTTAACTTAGTCGACTTAGGATCTGAGCAACATAGCTATAGCTCTTAACTTCAACTGTATAACCAAAGAAAATACACTTTTTTTATTTGGGACTCCACTTATTATCCTTCACATGAACATATTATGCATGACAAACAAAAAATTCTTAAATGAAAATAATCAACAGGTTTACTAGACCATAGCTATTGTGGTGTTTTGTAGTCTATTGCAATAAAACTTCATTGCAATTTTTGGATTCTAAAATTTTGAAAATTTGAAACCAAAAATAAAATTTGGAATTTTAAAATATGAAATTGTAGATTTTGGATTTTTCCGTGTTAAAATTTTGAAAATCCAAATATTGCAATTTTCATATTTTTGAAAGTTCTTAAAATTATAAATGTTATTTGCAAAAGAATTTTGGATTTTCAAAATCCAAAAATGTTGGGGGACTCTAAATTGAACTTTTTTAGATGTTTTTAGATGTTGAACATTTAAAAGTTCTAAAACGGATTTTGGAAATCTAAAAATATTCAATTTTGGGATATTGAGAATCCGAAAAGTACAATTTCTGTCAGTTGGCGTAAATGTAAATTTTGGATCTTGAAAATCCAAATGAGCAATTTGGTTATGTTTTAAAAATATCGACAAAATATTGTAATAAAGGACAAAATAGGTAGAGTGGTAATGACATGAAATTTTAGGTGATATTGCAATATTGTGGTGGTGCAAAATTTTAGGTGATATTGAAATTTTAGGTGATGTTACAAACCAATTAGGGCGTACCTCCAAAATTTTTCATAACATGTAAGTTTGGTGTAGATTATCTGAAAATCTATTTTTATATGTAACTATAAAATTTTAAACTCCAACAATAGGTAAAATCAAGTAGGTATATAAACATATGAAAATCTTAAAAATGAATAGTCTAGATAATGTGTTGTAAGATGCACTATTTTTATAACTCAATTTTTTTTTTTTTTATATTCATACATCTCGACATCGAGATGATCAATTAGATGGTTTTTTAACATTAAAATAATCTTTTCCCATAAATTTTTGAGGTGCATCTTTCATTTTTAAGATTGTAACCTTATATAAATTTTTTCCTTTTAATAATATTACTCTGTTTCACAAATATTTTGAAATGAAAAACTGTTTCATGCGGACTAGACTGCATTTCGACATATGGGGTTAAGAAAGTGTAAAACATCCATCTTAAAAATGGATGCAAGTAGGTGTTCTATCTAAAATCAGTGGAAACTAATGGTCCAAATGTTTTATAACTAGAATTATTATTTTTAGTTTTTAAATTTATTTAATTTTTAATATTCATGATCTCCATGTTAGAGATTGCATGTCCTTAAAAATTAAGCCTTAAAATCCATCTCAAAATAAATTTATTAAGAGGCCCGTATTTCTACACATACGGGCTTGGCCACATATAAACCGGGTCCGAAATGATATATCACGTGCCCCGCATACAACATGCACCACAAACCAGTTTCACGGGCTCTGAACGGCCCATACGTTGGCCGCGTGTCATATTTTCATCCACTCAAGTTTCAGGTATTTTAAAACTTTATTTTAAATGAAAAGTAAGTTTCCAAATTATCATATTATCTTACATAATGCATTTCAACCGTTCATACCCAAGGATCCGACGGCCGATAAGCCTCTATCCAGATTTCAGCCAGAATAGTATCAAGAACTTAATTGGTCCAATTGCCATCATATATTATCCACACTACAGAGTCTCAAGCTTAGTCCCCTGGCCTCACTCAACGCGCCGGAAAAAAATGGCAACTTCCGGCCTGCAAGCCCAATTCTCGGTCTACTCTAAACGGAAAACCGCCACCCACCCCATCCAAACCGCCTCCTACCAAGCCAAAGCCACCCCCCACCAAACCAAAGCCACCATTTTAGACCATAAAGCCATCTCAACCCTCAAACCCCACCAAAAGCCACTACTCAAACATTTTGCCGGCCTCCGCCCCTCGTCGGAAAACCACCCAACATTGCCAGAGAACCGCCCATCCCCGCCGGAGAACCGGAAGCCGCTTGTGGTGTTCGCTAAAAAATCAGGACGGAAGCTTGAAGGCCGGAACCTCCGTGTGGCTGTAATAGGCGGCGGGCCTGCCGGTGGGTCCGCGGCCGAGACTCTGGCGAGAGGCGGGGTGGAGACAGTTTTGATCGAACGGAAGCTCGACAACTGCAAGCCGTGCGGTGGTGCGATTCCGCTTTGCATGGTTGGAGAATTCGACCTGCCACTCGATATTATCGACCGGAAAGTGACGAAAATGAAGATGATCTCGCCTTCGAATGTCTCGGTAAATATCGGGCAAACATTAAAGCCCCATGAATATATCGGGATGGTGAGGAGAGAGGTTCTTGACTCGTTCTTAAGAGAGAGAGCCGCTAAGGCTGGAGCCCGAATCATTAATGGGTTGTTCCTGAAAATGGACTCGCCCGAGTCTGATGAGGCGCCTTATGTTCTTCACTATATTGAGTATTCAGGTAAGGTTTCTACCGGTGTTTTTAAGTCCGGCGATTTCTGATTCAGGTCGCCGATTAGAATGCATAATCGGTTTGGACGGAACCGTTACATAATCGTATAGGTTTCTCCCCCTCCCCCCAAAATCCCCTCTTATTTATTTATTTATTTATTTTATTTTGTAAAGAGCGAGGTTTTTGTAAGGTTGCAACTTTAAACATTCGCGCACCTCCAAATTTATTATAACATGCAATTTTAATGTAAATTTTTTGTAGAATTATCTGAAAGTCTATTGTCATTTCTAATTATAAAATTTTAAATTTAAAAACTAGTTAAAATTAAGTAGATCTTTAAACATATGGAAATCTTGAAAATGGATGGTCTAGATAATGTGTTGCAAGATGCATTATTTATAAGACTCATAATCTTTTTTCTTTTTTTTTCATATTCATACATCTTGATGTCAAGATGATCTATTAGAGGATTTTTCAACATTAAAGCAACATTCTCCAATATTCTACATTTTAAGGTTAAACCTGATATAAACGTTCTCCTTCTTTAAACTTATCACCCTTTTCTTGTTTTTCTTTTTTTTAAAAAAACTTATCATGTGGCTCCCACCTAAATCGTCATCTTATAATCCTCTATTTTAATTTTAATTTTAAATGTTTTTTTAAAAAAATTGGAACACTCATTCAGATTTCAAAACGATCCGAATCGCCGATCCGGACCGGTAGGGGGTGGAAGAGCGGTTATTTTAAACAATGGTTTCTACATTATGGAGTTGGGGGTGATCACGGGAAGTGAGAATGTGGAATCATATAACAGGATTTAAACTAGTGAATATTTTCACAATATTACCTGAATTTTCTTGAAAAAAATCTTCTTTTCTTTTATAAGTGGGGAGACCTTTGATAAATATAGACTGTTTTGGTTGCCAATCAAAGTAGCCCTTTTCAAAATAACGGTTGTTCTCCGTGTCATAAACATTTCAAAGTAGTAACGGTTGTTAGTTGCGACCCACTTTCATGCCCTCTTGAGTTTTAAATAATTTGAATCTTTGGTGATGTTTCAAAAGAACAGTTGGTATCCATTTTCATGCCATTTTAATTGGAAAAATTAGTCTAGATTATAACGGTTATGTAACGGCTGTTGTCCAAAACATAATGGACTGTTTCATATCTGATTCAACTACTGTGCGCCCCTCTGTCATTTAACAACATAAAGCGCTAATTATGATGACAACCGTTATTTCGGCATATAAAATACGTTATTTTGAACAATTTACGTCTATTGAGGCTCAGGCCAGGGAGGTGTGGGAGAGAAGCGCACAGTCGAGGTCGATGCAGTGATTGGCGCTGATGGTGCCAATAGCCGAGTTGCAAAATCCATAGATGCCGGTGACTACGAATTCGCAATTGCATTTCAAGAGCGCATAAAAATACCCGACGATAAAATGGCCTACTACAAGGACTTGGCCGAGATGTATGTCGGCGATGACGTATCTCCCGATTTCTATGGATGGGTCTTCCCCAAATGTGATCATGTGGCAGTGGGGACGGGCACCGTTATCTCGAAACCAGACATAAAGAAGTTTCAGGCAAGTTTCATAAACTTAACGGATCATATTGGTCTTGGGCTGTTATTGTTATATAACGGTAGTTGCAGCCTTTACTTACATGAATAAGAGAGTTGATAATGAATGGGTTTGATATTAAAAATAACAGATATAATGGTTGAAACGGATAAGTCAAAATAACGGGTGATGTATTTTCTTTTTTTTTAACTTCGTAATTTGCATTAGAAAGGATATTGTGGGTTTCTTTTTGAAAAATATAGGAAATAAACGAAATTATATAAATGAGAGAACTATTTTTCTTCAACTTGGGAAAACCATTAAACATTGCTAGACCATTAGAGAAAAACTTGTTATATTAAGGAAAAACCCGTTATTTACTCACCATAGGCATCATATCGCAATAAGCATCCGTCTGTAACAGCCATTGTACCATTACTTGACTGTTTTTCCTACCACTGTTTCAGCTTGCCACTCGAAACCGAGCCAAAGATAAGATAGAAGGTGGTTCTATCATAAGAGTAGAAGCTCACCCGATACCTGAGCACCCGAGACCTCGTCGAGTGAAGGATCGAGTTGCTCTGGTAGGCGACGCGGCCGGCTACGTCACCAAGTGTTCCGGGGAAGGCATCTATTTTGCAGCAAAATCAGGGAGAATGTGTGCCCAAGCTATAGTTGAGGGATCAGAAAATGGGGTTAGATCGGTGGGAGAAGAAGATTTGAGGCGTTATTTGAGTGAGTGGGATAAGACTTATTGGCCCACTTATAAGGTTTTGGACATTTTGCAAAAGGTGTTTTATAGGTCTAATCCTGCTAGAGAGGCTTTTGTTGAGATGTGTGGTGACAAGTATGTTCAAAAGATGACTTTTGATAGTTATTTGTACAAGACTGTGGTGCCTGGTAACCCTTTGGATGATTTGAAGTTGGCTTTTAACACAATTGGGAGTTTGGTGAGAGCAAATGCTCTAAGAAGAGAGATGAGCAAGATCAGTGCGTAAGTTGATATAACTAGGTTAGAGGACAAGAAAGGTCGGTTTTTTTTTTTTTTTTTTGGTGGTGATGGGTTAAGGAAATCTTTCCTTTGCCCAATTCCAACTTATAATTGCTTCTTATTTTTGTAAAATTTGGATTGTAATGCAAATGCCCATGGAGTTCTTCTATTTATGTTAGGTGTTGGTTTGTACTGCAAGAGGAATGAGTTCCAAGTAATTTGTGAACCCCATTTTAATTAACTTGTCTTATAAAAATTTGTCAATGGACAGCACAGACACCGCCACCTTGCTTCTACAAAGGTAAAATTGCAGCACCCAAAATTCAATTAAGGGGCGTGAACCTTTCTTTTCAATATTTTCAAAGTAAAAATTTAAGGAAACGTCCAAGTTATAGAATGAAATGATTTACTCCGAAGTCCAAACCAATCCACATTAACATGAGTGTGTATAAACAATTGATGCGTCTTATCACACACAGTCCTTGTACTCTCTTAAATAAGCAAGTTAGCAAATGGGAAAGAACAGTGTTTCAAAACCTAGATTCGTGGGGTGGATATGCACCCCATAAATTCATGTCGGATCTTTGGATTGACTATCTGGATTAGTAAATATAATATAAAAATTAAACTAGTGCTTTTATAGGGTGGGGATTCAAGGGTAGCTAAGAAAAATATTATATAAACTTAAAAAAAAAAAGAAAACATAAAAGACGCTTTAAGGGAGAAGCCGGCTGGGCTCATACGTTTAGTTGTGATAGATCCCTTATCAAATCAACATTCCAAATTGCGAACCTGGTTTTAAAAGAGAGAGAGAGAGATTGCAAGTCTTTTCCCTTTATTTTTTAGTCATCAAACCAAACAAGTATAAATGCCTCATGAGGCTCTAGGAAGAGCGACTCTTAACAAACCATGCTTTTGAACTCTAACATGGGTACTGCACAACCCCATAAAATTAAAGTGGCAATGGCACTGATGATTCTTTGGGTGTTAGTGAGAAATGGGAGAGTGAGCTGCAAGGTTGTGTTATTTATATTTGGGGACTCTCTCATTGATGTTGGGAACAACAATTATCTGAATGGAACTTTGTCCAAAGCTAATTTCCCTTGGTATGGCATTGACATGGGAAATGGGAAGCCAACCGGCCGGTTCACTAATGGCCGCACCGTGGCTGACATTGTGGGTAGGACCTTTTCTGTCTCTCTCTCTCTCTCAATTTGAATAGATTCATTGGACACCTCTCAGTTTTTATACTTTGAAAGATGATGGTATATGTACCATAAGGACAAATTTACTCCGAGAAGTAGTAGACTCATGGTTCACAAGATTGGATGCGGAATAGTTAAAATACGTTATTAGATCTAGTTGGATTAGATTTTAAAAAAAATAAAATAAAAATAATAATTTGAACTTTAATTTGTGAAATATACTAAAAAGTTAATCACTTTTATTTAGTCAAACAAGTCGGTCAAAAGTAACTCATCCAACCAATTAAAACCGGCCAAATATTTGTTTTATCCAATTTTATATGGAATTGAATATTGTTTTGAACCATATGGGCTAAGGTATCAGTTGGTGGTCTGAGCATCGGCTAGACAATCCAATTGGCTCTCAAGAACTATGGTTCATAGTGGTTAAAACCCTACCAAACATCATTTCTTTCAGTAATTTAATGGCAGAGCCGACTTGTGACTCAGGCTTGGAACACTACAGAGTTAGTGTCTGAGCTCGGGTTTTAATTACAGGCTTTTTACAAGTGGTAGAGTTAGTGTCTGAGCTGGGGTTTTAATTACAGGCTTTTTACAAGTGGTAGTACAATGTTGAGAAATTCACTCTCAAAGAGTAGCAGATTCATCGACAAAAGTTTGTAGATTATTTACAAACCCACCAACAGTTTGAATAAATGAATGTGCAAACAAGGTTTTCTAAGATCATGGCGAATGTAACCTTGAGAGCCTAAGTATTGCTCTCTCAATCTCTCTCCTTTTGTAGGTTTGTACAAAGGAACTTCTTTTTTTTTTTTTTTGAAAGCTAATGAGGGACCTCTCTTTTCTTAAGCCATGTAATTCACAAGCATATTATAGTTCATGATCAAAACGCTGTCATTTTGGTGACAAACTACTAGAAAGAGTTTAGAAGTCGGACTCAGGCTTGCCAAGGGCCCAAGCCTGAGTCACCCCAGTCCTTCTTAGGCGAGTCAAAGTTGGTATGGGCAGTTTTAATATGAAAAATGTAAAACTATGGAAATCTAGAAGATCCCATGGTTTTCCAGTCGATCATCGCCTAGCTCCTGATCTACACCAACTTGAGTGAGTCCCAGTTCGGCTTGGCAATTTCTTAAACATTGCTAATAGTTTTGGGTCTAAGCTATTTTGGTGCTTGTGTTTGCTTACTCTTTGTATTTTGTAGGTGATAAAATGGGTCTCCCTAGACCACCTGCTTTTTTAGATCCATCTTCAACCACTGATGTCATACTGAAAAATGGAGCAAATTATGCGTCAGGTGGAGGTGGGATTCTGAATGAAACTGGAGACTTGTTTGTAAGTACAAGCATGGAATGCCCTATGCACAGACAACATGGTTCATATAAATGTTTTTGTTGTCCAAAAAGATTGAGAAAAGAATTACCATTTATTATTCTATGTTGTGCATTTTATATTAGGGGCAAAGGCTATCTTTCTACAGACAAATTGAGCTATTTCAAGGCACTAGAGAAATGATTGTAAGGAGTATTGGAAGTGATGAGGCAGATGTGTTCTTTAAAAGTGCTCAATTTGTGGTTGCAATAGGGAGCAATGACTTTCTCAACAACTTCTTGCTTCCAATATATGGTGGCTTTTGGACATACAATGCAGATGAATTCATCAACCACTTGCTGGAAACCCTTGAGAAACAGTTAATTGTTAGTGAAATAAATGGCATCCAAACTCTTTCCTCTAAAATTTTATACTTGAAGTTAAGACATCTTTAACTTTTATTTTATTTATTTATTTGCCTGAGTGGAAAGTGGTGGGACTGGAATCCTTGTCAAATTGCAGTTTCACTGTGTTAACCACTAAGCCAATGGTCCCCCACCTTCCCTCCTTCTAATAATTTTGAGCAGAATTATTAGAACCGGACCAGGCGTGCCGGTCCAAGAAGTCGGACCACTGATGGACCCTAAACCAGTTAAGCCTGTGAACAAACCATATTTTGGACACACTTACTTTTGTAGAATCTTTTCAGATATATTTTTGGGTTTTTACTGGTTTCCATTATTCCAACTTATTCGAGGACTGGCTCACTGAACTAGAGAGAATACTTTCTCGTTTTTCTGTCCAGACCGGTTTTCATAAGACTGATTTTGATCAATACATAATCCAAACTCTTTGCTCTATACTCCTATACCTCAAGTTGTGAGGCCCTTGAATCTTTTGAGATTGGAATCGTTTGAATTTATCTCAAAGTGTTCTACTATGTGCCATTTGACTATAGTTTGCATGTTTTTGTTCCTTGCAGGTATTGCATAGCATGGGAGCTAGACAATTGACATTTATTGGTCTTGGGCCTTTGGGTTGCATTCCTCTTGGACGCATCATGAACCTCTTTGGTGGATACCAGGAATATGTGAACAACTTAGTCATCAAATTCAACAATGCAGCTAACCAGCTCTTACAAGGCTTGTCAACACATTTGAGTGACTCAACTATGAGATTTAGTGATGCGTATAGAATGGTATTGGAAATAATTGACAACCCTCAAAAATATGGTAAGCTACATGGATTGTCATCAAACTCAAAAGTAAAATTTTTTTGCTCGATCTTACTGGTAAAGTTTCAAAATATCATATGATTATTTCAATGTTTGAAAGCCTAGTGATTTGGATTGGAATTGCTTGATCCAGATCAGGCTCTGTGGGTGCCTGATTTGAGTATGTGACCCCTAGAATCACTAGATTTCCACCCTTTTTCTTATTTTTATCATTTTATTATTTTTTGCCCAATTCCCACCTATCCTAATCGCCAACCCACTTGATTGAGATAGGCAGAGCCGGTGGCGAGTTCAATTGACTGGTCCGATTTTTAAAACTCCAAATAAGTCAAAGGGTTTATATAAATCGATTTTTTTTTTTTTCAAATAAAAAAAAAAAGAAAAGGAAAAAAAGGTTAATAGTTTATTAAAGAGATTGTACAAAGGTCAGACAACCCAAGCCTTTAGTTGTAACATTGGACATGTGGAGTGTGTCATTTTTCTGCAATACTTTTGAAAAATATTTTTTCCAACTTTGAGCTTGGTCAATGATATATTTGCAGCTACCCAATTTCACATATGATTATTAGGTGTGAATTTTTTGGTACCAACCAAAGATAAACAAGGCTGGCTTGTCTTCTCCATGTATTCTTTTTATTCGAAGTTGATTATATTTTATCTCATCAAATTTTTTAGTGGGAAAATTTGCAGACCTTCTTGATAGTAAATTTTGAGGGTTTCTTTTAAAAGATAAAAAATTCTCAAAATTTACTTGAAAAGCATAATTCTAATGTTGTGTGAATATAATTAGGGTTTGATGACTCTAGGACTCCATGTTGCACTGTTGGGGTAATTCGACCAACTCTTACGTGTCTTCCAATATCAAGCCTATGCAAAGATAGAACGAAATATGTATTTTGGGACGAGTTTCATCCAACTGATGCAGCTAATGAGATAATCGCTCATCAAATTATGTCAAACATTTTTTAAGAGCTTCTCATTCTCCATTGTATGATTTATAGGCTTGTATAAAGTGTTTTGGGTAGCATATACTATTTCTGTGTAGCCGACCCTAATTAATTAAAAAAAAGCTATGATGATGTACTACTCTTGTGCATGATATATACCGTTGTCCTCTCGAAGGGTTGTTGAATGTAATTAACCAATTTTATATCTATGGATGCAGGCTGGGGAGCTATCCTCCATTGATTTACCAAAAAAAAAAAAGAAAGAACGAAAGAAAGAGGAGAAATATTTCACACGGCCTCATCTTTATTAAGCTGCATTTCAAATCTCTCACGAAATTGGAGTTTTAGAATTGGAAAACTGACAAATCGTTCATCTCGACGTTAACAATCATGGATCTAAAAAAAAAAAATGTTAAAAACTAAAAACAATGTCATGTAAAATGGTTTTTGGACCATCAAGGGTTCATTGATCGACGGGATTAGCAGCATTTTTGGGGCTTAAATTCTATAATCAAAAGATATTTTCAAGCCATCACATGGGTTTCTAGCATCAGATCTGCATTTTTCAGTAGGGTTTGGGTTGCAGCCTGCCAAAATCAAAGGCTGTGGCCCCACGGAAATGCTCTCGAAAACGTTTCATTCCTTAACTGCAATGACCTTATGTGAACCAAAATTTGGTGAGTTATCTTTTTCACCTTGGAATTGAGCAAAAGATTGGTACCATTCGCCATTTAGTTATTTTCATATTCTTTTTCCTTAACTGATTGGGAAAAAGAAAAGAGGAATGCGCGCTAAATAAGAAAGGCAATCCTACTTCTTCTTTTCATTGGACTTTTAGGCATATCTTAACCCCGAAGTCATTTTTTTAGCTTTATGAAGCCTTACATTGAAATGAAAAACTTACAAATCGATCATCTTAACCGTAAAAAAAAAAAAAAGGATTCAAACACTAAAAAAATTATCCTTTTTTGTAAAACCTTTTTTAGATCTTATATTTTAGTATTCACAAATCAGTTTGACCTAGACCATTTTAGTGCTTCAAATTCTATAGTAAATGGCAAGAATAGATTTGAAGGTCATTACAAAGGTGTTTGAGCTAGATTTCAAGAGGGATTTTGAGGTGCGACTTTACTAAATGAACCCTCGGCCCTACCAAAACCATAAGAAGTATATAGATGTTGTCTTGGGTGTAGATTTTCTCTTGGATTATTTATGCTATCTCTAGAAATCTATAATTTTAATGGAATCTTTCATTTTAAAAGTCACAACCTTTTACTTGTATAAATATAAGATCAAATTACGTGTAAAGCAAGACCAACACTTCTGTATGTGGGTGTGGTTACCATGAGGCCTAGGCCTTGTAAAAAAAAGGGTCCGGTATGCATTACTCAAAAGTTTTTAATATTAATTATTATAGAATGCATATAACGAGATCATTTGTTTTTGACACAAGGAGGTCACAAGCATTATTAACAATTTGGTTTGAAATCGGGTAGTTGAAGATGTGTCATTGTTAGTAATTTCTTTCTTTAGCTACAAGAAAGAGGGATGGTATGCAATGAGGTTTCACAAACACTGCACACTATGCATATAAAAAATCATATGGTTGCGGTGTGCCATTTTTCGCACTAAATTTTTAAAAATATTTCGCATGTTGATCGTGATCAATAATGTAACATTAATACCCAACGGAAAAGTGTTTTATGCATCCAATCCAACATTTGTGAGTCCCCCAAAACGTAAAACCTTCACATTAAAGATAGATGTAAATGGTGGCCCATCAAAAAATAAATAAATTCAAAGGCTTAAATTTTTTGTAAAAGAAATATCATTTTTAGTTTTTTCTCCATACTCGAGATCAGAGATTGTACGCAATGAAACTATTTATCTTTGGTACAAGGCGATCACAATTATTTACATCTATACGATATGAAATCTGATAGCTTGGATGTGTCACAATGTTCGAAAAAGATTTTTTGAACTTTGAGCTTGGTCAATGCAATAAATTCAGCTACCTAATTTTACATCCAATGGTCAAGATTAATTGTGACCACCTTATTTTAAAGATAAATAATCTTATTATATATACTTTTCCTAGATATTATATATACTTTTAAAAATAGGTATTAGGTTCATCTCATGAAGAGGGGACATATCTACATATGGGGGAGCAGACTCATAAAACCGAGCCCACACAAATTCTACATCTATCAAGGGATGATTGTGACCTTAAAATAAAGCTCACGCTTTCCTTAACAAATAAGAAGAGTATCAACCAATAAGGACATGGCTTGATAAGGACATGGCTTGATTAGACTTAGTTATACCGTCAAGAATAATAAATGAGTACATGTAAAATATGATAGATGCCTACCTTCAAATAGTGTCCAGAAATGTAGTTTGGATATTGAAAATCTTTGTCATACTGTATTTATAAAGTTTAAAGCTTCAAAAATAGTGTAAATCGATAGATCTATGAAAACTTGAAAATCTTGAAAATTGATGATCCTAAAATACATTACAAAATACATTATTTCTAAAACGTGAAATCCATATTTTTCGGATGTCTATGCATCTTGATGTCGAGATGATCAATTTGAAGATATTTGAGAATCACGACAACCTCTTCTAGTGAAATGTTTGAGGTAGGCTCAAATTTGATTGTTTAGAGCCCCAGCTCTATATAAACTTTTCCCAAATGGGGATGGCAAGAATTAAGAAGCAAAATATAAAGTCTCCTTTAAAACCCAAAATTAGATTTTGGATCGCCCACCATCAATCAAATGGGCGATCCAAATGAACCAAAACCAATAAAAAATTGGTCAAAACTAAATAAACAAATCTATAAGATTCATGGACATATGGACTCAAATTGCCTACCCACCGAATCCGATATAAGATGACAATTACTGATCTAAACCATCAGTCAAATTGGTGATCCAGATGAGCCAAAAAAAAAAAAAAGGGTAAAAACTAAATGGGTGCAGTTTGTACAGAGCCTATGCTCTAAACAATCAAATTAGAGCCTACCTTCAAATAGTGTCGAGAAATGTGGTTTTAATACTGAAAATATTTTTGATGGCCTTAAAATATTTTTTATCTTTATTTATAAAGTTTAAAGTTTAAATTTTCAAAAATAGTGTAGATCAAGATATATACGAAAACTTGAAATTTTTTAAAATTGACGGTCCAAAAATGCGCTACAAAATGCACTATTTCCAAAACTTTGAAATCCATTTTTTTTCTCATATCCATGCATCTTGATGTTGAGATGATCATTTTGAATATATTTGGGCATCAAAACAACATCTTTTTTTTTTTTTTGACCAATAATAAAAGTTGTTATTGTTTTGAAATCAAAACAACATCTTCTAGTGAAAATTTTGCGGTAGGTTCGAATTTGATTGTTTAGAGCCTCGGCTCTATATAAACCTTTTCCAAACTAAATAAGAAAAATCAATAAAATTTTTGGATATAAGGACTCAAATTGCCCACCTACCAAATCCGATCTAAACCGGCAATTCCTGATCCGAATCTCTAGGTTTTAAAACCTTGCTACGCGCTTTGGTGGCCACGAGCCACGAGCCACGAGCCAAGACAAACGCTGAATGTCAAGTTGTCAACTTAGTAACCAACTAAATATTTAAACATCTGCCAACCAAACTTTGCACTCTTCCCAATTTAAAGACAAAACAAATGCCAAAACCTCAAATATATTGATCATTTTTCAATGAAGACTATAGGTAACAAGCATAGAAAAGTCCTCCCTTGGTTGGACCGGGCTTAGTTTTGCCTACTTTTGCAACAAGCAAAGCTTGGACTGCACCATATGCTCATATATAAGTAATATATTTTTATTTTGACAATGAAATAATGAATATATTTATAGGATAATTTATTTCCTACTCTAGGTGTCAGAATAAAAATTATATAATAAAGAATATATTTTTAATATTTTTATTTTTTAAAATCCGGTTGAATTGGTTTCTGAACCCGTTTAAATAAGAGTATTTATAAGTCAATTTCTCTCTCATATCTCTCTTCATTTATTCTACAAATTTTGTATACGTGCAGGTGGAATAGGGATGTATAGAGGTTCAAATTTGATCATGGTATATAACTTTGATGTAAAATATTTTTAGAGTTATTTCAAAATCTATTTTTATATTTAATTATAAAATTTTAAATTTTAAAAATGGTTAAAATGAAGTAGATTTATAAACATACGAAAACGAACTGCGTAGATAATATGTTGTAAAATGTACTATTTATGATACTTAAAACGACCTTTTTGAATGAATTTTTGAAGGGGCATTCGACATTATGAGGTAGCTATCCTTAAATAAACTATTTCCATGTTGTAATTCAATTTCTCTCTCTTCATTCATGGTACAAACTAGCCTTAGTTTTCGCGTAGTGTCATTCAGACGTTCCCTCTTGTGGACACAAGGTCAACATTTCTCCTCTTTCTAGGAGCCAAGACGAGGTTTCTAAGTTTTCTCTCTCTAAAACTTCGAGGGCATTAAAGTAATTTTAAGAGAATCAGTTACGGTCCAGTACCGACTGATCGTTTTCCACCCGAGACAGGCGGTGGCCCGCAAAAGAAGCGAAATCTTTTTCTCATCCTAAACTCTTTCTCACTCAAAACTTAAATTTCTCTTTCTCACTCTAACACTTAAAACTCACTCAAAAACTCTTTCTCTCTCTACTCTTCAGAGAGAGAGAGAGAGAGGAATAAAAAAAACAACAACTGTTTAGCAACGATTGCTCTTGTCCCTTACCGTGGACTCGAAACTGCAAAAAAACTAAGCGCGAAGCTTCTCCGTCTTCGAAAGTCTCTCTAACTGACAAATGTCTCTCTCCCGGAAATTTCTCCCTACCTGAAATCTCTCCCTCTCTATCTACTTATTCGGGATAAACATGATCTCATGCTTTTGGTTGACCTCTGGTTCGAATCCTTGTTCCATTCCGCTTCTATCGAGGTCTCTTTTCCTAGCTTCAAGGGTTTATTTGAAGTTATCTTCGTTTTCTGTTTTCCTGATCTAAACGCTGCAGTTTTAAGGGTTTTTGTTCTTGATTAGAATGATCTGAGCAAAAGCTCTGCTTTTTGCTTGACCTGGCAAGTTCAGAGCATTATTGGCTTCAAATGTTGATTCCTTGAAGTAATGGCGGAAGACCTTGAAATGGCTACTTTAATGGAGGATTTTGGCCTAAAAATGAAGCGTTTCTGGCAGTTAATGTACAGGTATGATTTCTCACTTTATCTGAACTCTGAATTTAGGATATTGCCTTTTTGTAATCATCATTGTGAAAATTTTTGTATATAACCTGCATCTTTGATCTACAAGTTTAACAATTTCTGTTTAGTACTCTTTTAGAGCTCAAAGTTGAGAAATGCTGAATATTGACTGCATCTATTGATTTGATCTATCAGAAACCATGATTATGGCCTCTGATTTCTTATTTGAGGGATATTTGAGTATGAAATGTGCTTAATCTGTGACATTGGCTTGCTATGCCTCGTTTTCAAAATCGAACTCTTATAGATCAGTTTTGGTAGTTGATTTACTGGGTATAATTTGCAAGTTATGTTTCAAATCTTCGTTGGATATTTTCTGAACTTTCTTTCCCCCTTTGACCTTCTTTTTGTCGCTCCATTTCTTCGTGCCCAGTCTAGTTATCATGTAGTTGACTATATTATGGATTTCCTTAATTATTTGCTTACTGATTCATGAATTAAATTTTTTTATGCTTTTTTATAATTTTAGCTGCTAATCTGTAGCTGCAAATTGGTATTAAACAATACTAAACATAAATTTGTCCATGAACCAGAAATGGATGACATATACATGCATAAACACTCCTTTATTCTTGATCTATTTATCGTATACACCATAAATATTCATTTTTTTTTGGATCCCGGAACTTTCAGATAGTAGATCTTTTCTGCTACTATTAGTTTGTGCTACTATTAGTGTGCCATTTATGGGTTACGCTGTATGACATTTTGTTTGTGGGCTAAGAGGAAGGCATTCCACCTAAAAACATGTTTCTTTTTAACATGGAGTTGTTATCCATTGGTTCTTTAGCCAGGGCTTGTTGTTTCACTGGAAGATATTATTTGTTCTTGGAACACATTAAACTTTGGCTCATCATGATAAAAACTTGGCATCTCATTCTTTGCCATGAAGATTGCAATTGCTTAGCCAGAGACCGGTTATATGTTTTTGAATGCTGAGATCTATTTCAAATGATGTTCCATGTTCTGAAGTTCATTAGGTTAAAAAACTAGAGGGAATTCATGAGTCTGACCAGCATGCCATTTTCTGGGGAAGTTTTAACATTTGCATGCGAGTCACATTCAATTAATGTTTAGTCAACTATTTTTTTTCTTTGGGTGATTCAGCGGGGAAGACAAGGCCCTACCCTTTTTTTCAATAGATTAGGGAGTTAGCTTTTTTGAAGGTGTCAGTGAGTTGTGTATTGGAAACCACAACGTGGAAACTAGGAATGGGGGTGCTACCTCCACTACCCAGCCCCTTTACTATGTTTAGTCAACTACAATATAACCATCATTTCCGATGTTGACCTCATTATACCAGAGCATGGTTTGATGAAACTGTTAGTTGTCAATCCTTGTGGTTTAAATCTCAATCTCAAGTTTTTGGGTTACTTAAATTTATGCATTATCTGCCATATTTTTCTGTACAGATTCTCTGATGGGATGCATTCTCTTTCCAAATGTCTTGCTTAGTGGGATCTGATTCTGGTTGCATTTTGTTTATGTAGTTACAGGTTCACATAAGCATCATCATAAATCCAGGAATTTGTGATCGAGGGCATCTAGGGGCTCTGGGTAAACAGTGCTAGTTCTGGTTTTGCATGGTTATAAATCTCTCTTATCAGAAAGAAATTGCCATAGAGCTTGCTCGTGTGAAATGCGGGTCCGGATGCTCTTAAGGTTTGTGTCTTAAGGATCCAGTCATAAAGTTCAGAGGAAGGGTGTTTTACACGGTTGTTGAGTGATTGAAGAACCATTTCTATGCAGCATTTTGCAAAGTGGCGATTCACTGATTGCCATTCCTGTGATTGATTGCACCATTGAATCATCATAATCCTGCTTGTTAGGTGTGTTTTGTCCTGCTTCTCCATATATATTTGAGAACTCAATTTGGACCTGGAAAATGGAATGTTCTTACTTCCACAATCATTGGGGGATGCACAATTTGTTCCAAGTTATTTGGAATGTAAAGGAAATCCTTGTGAGATTTATGGTCCGGAATAGAGAAGTGTAATATGAATTTGAAGTTGTCACTCACAAAGAAAAGATGAAGAGGTGGACTGGAGGTTTCGTAATCTGTTTTCTTTTTATTTGTCTGGTGCTGATGTATAGTGTGACACAAACCCGTCTTGATTCCCCCTCATTTTTGGGTTTCTTTTCTAACCACACAACAAAACAACTTCATTTGGAGAATGTTGAGGTTAAGCCGATAGTTCAAAACTCAGATGGTGGCATTCAGGTAGTTTCATCTGATATTTTAGTTTCCAGTCTTTTTGTTAAAAGAAACCTTTCGGAAAGTGAACTATTATCTTTACAAACATGGAATCGTTTAAAGCACCTAACAAGTCATGCGGAGGCTTTGCCCCATGCCATGGAGGCTATTAAAGAAGCTGGGGTTGCATGGGAGAGCCTGATGGTTTCAGCTGAGAAGGAGAGGTTGAATGGAACTGACTTTCGGAAGTCAAAAGAGAAGCAGTGCCCTTATTCTTTGAGTAAGATGAATAGCACAGAACTCGGTGGCAGTGAATTCAAGCTTCAGATCCCCTGTGGCCTTATTGAGGGATCTTCCATTACTATTATTGGTAGTCCAACTGGCGTTCTTGGTAATTTTAAGATCGACTTAACTGGAGCACCACTTCCAGGTGAACCTGACCCCCCAATTATACTGCATTACAATGTCCGACTTCAAGGAGATAAGCTAACAGAAAACCCTGTTATTGTCCAAAACACTTGGACTGTAGCACATGATTGGGGTGCGGAGGAGCGCTGCCCTCCTCCTGGATCTGGTAACTCTGGAAAAGGTATGGATTACTATACATGATCTCAAAGTTTAAGGTTATAATCTCTGTGTGCTTTTTCTTGTTTTCTATAAACACTTGTGGACTTTTTTTGTTTTTGTTTTTGTTTTTTGAGTAGTCCAGTAGGGAAGGGGTCCCCTACCCCTAATGGGAATGGAACTCAAGACGTTATGTTGTGACACCTTGCCACCCTAACCATGTAGTCTTGGGCCCATTCATATAAGCATTTATGGACTGATGTTCTATATTCTTACACCTCTTGATGTCTTGTATCTCTTTTTTTTTCCTTTCTTGGTTTTGTTGTATGCATTTGTGGATTGTATTGATCTTTAATTGCATTAATTTTTCCATCTCATGAATTTGATAGTTTCATATGTACTGGTTGAGAAGTTGATTTTCTACGTGTGGAAAATTTGAAATTTATGGCACATTCACATTTCTACCAGCACAAATGCGATTATCAGAATACATACTTTTCTGATTAATAAAATAGTGTGGTTTAGTATTCACATTTTCTACTCTTGGCCGCAGGTCTATAATTGATTTATGCTTCTGAATATGGGCTTATTTGTCTGATTGTTAAAAATGGCAGATCAAATGCCCCAACGAACTTATGATGTGGCTAGTTAATGAATTTGGTGAAATAGATGATTATATGAATGTAGTCTGTTCTTTTATTAGTTAGTCTAGGTTGAGGAAAAGCCTTTTCCCGTGATTTATCTAAGCTGCATAGACTTCTGAAGTTCCAGTGAAGTTGTAATATGTAATGTGTGCATATTAGTGTACTGATCCGCATGACTCAGAACATTTGAGTTCATGCAGGACTAGACTGGCTCCAGATTTTCAAGCCATAGGCTGGAAGTTTATATGCAGTTGACCTTCAGGTAATTTTTTTTCAAGAATGGACTAAAAAGGATTGTAACCCGGTGCTGGTCCTGCCTAAGCAGGCTCCTAGGAGGGATGGGCTGGAAACGGACCTAACCTCTGGCTTATGCTCAAAGTGGCCGCTCTCAGGACTCGAACCTGCGCTCTTGCGCTGGCTACTTGAGCCTTTTACCGTCACACCAAGTGACGGCCCGAGCCTTTTCAAGAATGGACTATGAGGATTAAGTGCAGCGAATGCATGGACACATGTCACAACAGTGATTAATTTAAATCAGTTAGTATGCCTTAACTAGCTTGTTAACTACCAAATATGTCTCATCACATTCTCTCTTATTGATATGAAGAGGTCCGCATCTGGTGTATAAGTTATTGATGGAAAGCTTTTGACTGCATCCACTTTGTTGAGCTTCTTGTTGACCAGAAGCACGTAGGGATTGATTTTAGTTCTGCTCCACCCTGTCATATATTTCTCAAGGTCTAAGGCTTTCCATCATGAAATTGGCATTTGCTTGTTTTTTTAGTGAAAGAAAAGTTGACCAGCTTGTACCAGCATAAACTTTGAAATAGAATAAATGCAAATGTTAACAAGCTGGTATATGTGTAGGTCCAATGCTTATGCTGCCTGTGTTGCAAAGATCAGCTCCTTAACCGACAGAGCACAAGCCTAAATCCTTAAGTGTTTTCTTCTATTAAAAAAACTACGACATATAAAACAATTTTGAAAAGTAAAGTGAATTTTAAAAAGTAAAAAGTAGTTCTGGAGAAGAAAGCTAAGGAGAACGAAGAACTCCTAAATTTCGGTTGGAATGTTTTTATCTTCAAGTAGCTATCTAGCTCCATTAGCAAGGTCCATCAAATGATACTGGTTAAGAGATTTAAAACCAATCATTAATGTGTACCAGAATATTAGAGATTGTGGGCTCCCACATGGTTCTGTTGAACTCTTGTTTGTTAAAAGGTCACACTCAATACAGCAAGGCAGAAGCTGAGCACTGATTGGTGTCAAGTGTAATTAAAGTTTCTTAATGGGCTCATTTGTTTTGGGAGGTGGCTCTCTCAAATTGGATTCAATTGGCAAAGAGAGAACCATTTATCATTTGGAGATTCAATTCTGTCATTGCTGAGCTATTTGAGGTGTCTGTGCCTCTCCAATCTCTTGTTTTCATGGGTTTTGAGAGGCAAATAAGATAAGCCGACTTGCTGGCCAGCAAGGGGAACATGCCATCTCCTATTTTTGGAGACCAACTTTCCAATCCCGGTGGCACTGATTTGTTTCTCCCATTTTTTTTCTCAAGCATTTGTCTTTACATCAAATCCTCTTGGTCTTGTAATCTGGTGGTGGTTGTGATTCATTTGTGATATTGGTATTTTTTGGGGTAGATATTTGTATATGGTATTGATACAGTGATGATTGATAAACAATCAATCATCACTCAATCAATACCATATCACAAATGATGATCGATTGTTTAATCAGATTGTGATATGGTATTGATAGAGTGATGATTCATTGTTATCAGACTGTTGAATTAAATATTCATCTGCTCAGTTCATATTTTTTAGCTTTTCATGTTCTTGTTTATCCCTTTTACTTGCATTTATATCTTTGTAGATTCTCTTTTGTTTCAGTTGATGACTTGGACCAGTGCAATCCAATGGTGGGTAAAGCTGAAAAAAGGAGCTTTGCCATTGGTAAACATTCCAATGTTTCAGAAAGGTCTCACTTGGCTCAAAAGACTGCTAAAAAGAGATTGTATTTTCCCTTCACTCTTGGATTTCCATTTGTTGCAACTCTTCGCTTGGGTTTGGAAGGGATCCATATGACCGTTGATGGAAAGCATATCACTTCTTTTGCATACCGTGATGTAATTACCCTACTAATATATCCTATTGACCAAACCTTTTGAAATACTTCCAGAACAATGTAGAGCTTCTTCTTGCTTATTTCAATGCCATTTTGTTTTTGGATTTTTTTCAGAGTCTGGAGCCGTGGCTGGTCAATGAAGTGAGAATTTCGGGAGACCTGAAGCTAATGTCTGTTTTGGCCAGTGGTTTACCCACATCAGAGGATCTGGAGCATGTGATCGATATAGATACACTTAAGGCAACACCTTTGCCTCCCAAGAAGCAGCTGTCCCTTGTCGTTGGTGTTTTTTCAACTGCAAACAATTTCAAGAGGAGAATGGCTGTTAGGAGGACATGGATGCAGTATGATGCGGTGAAATCAGGAGCTGTGGCTGTGCGTTTCTTTGTTGGTCTTGTGAGTATGCGTATCGATTTTACTTTTGTATTCCTCTTTTATGCCTTTACTCCATTTAGAGGCCCATTGGTGGTGCTTGCTCTACATGGTTTTGATACTTGATTTGTTTTGAATACTATTGGTGGATCTCTTTCTTTCTCCTTTTCTTTTAAGAACACTTCTATTCAATAAAGGAAAAAGTCTATATAAGGTTGCAAACTGCAAATGTAGAATTAAAGATGTGCCTCAAAATTCCATTGGAAAAGGTTGTTTTAATGTTAAAAACCTCTCTAATTGATCATCTCGACATCAAGACGTATGAATATGTAAAAAAAAAAACGATTTTGAGTCCCATAAATAGTTGATCTTGCAACACATTATCTAGATCATTGTTAGAGAAACCAGGCGATCTAACCGCTAACTGCCCGGTTAGATCGGAAATGGCCGGTTCCCATTTTTGGGCGGTTTTGGTGACTGATTGGTATTTAAAAAAATAAAATTCAAAAAAATGTATACAAATTCCCAAAAATAAGGAATTTGGTTCGTAATGTATTTTTTAATATTTTTTACATTATGTTAAAGTTTAAAATTTGTTTTTATCATTAATACTCACGTTAATTAAAAAATTGATTCTTTAAAATCTTCTTTTTTCATTAATTTTCAACTTCATTTGAATGTGTTTTGTTTTAATCATTCTTTATATGCTTTTAATATTTTAGTAGAATTTGTTTTTGTATTTTTATTTTTATTTCTTAAACACTTTTTTGACCACCCGGGACTTGCCCGATTAGAATGGTTGAATCAGCCGGTTTACCGGTTAGGCCGGTTAAACCACTTTCGGACCCATGTCCGATTAACTGATCCGGTTTGATTTTTGCGAACATTGATCTAGATCGTCCATTTTCAAGATTTTCATATGTTTGTAGATCTACTTGATTTTAACCATTTTTGGAGTTTAAAATTCTTTAGGTAGAGATAAAAATGGATTTTCAAATAACCCTAAGAATTTTTACACCAAAATTACATGTTATAATAAAATTTGGAGGTGTGCATTAATTGGATTGTTTAAGGTTGCAACCTTATACAAACCACACCCTTCAATAAATATCCAAGGGAAGTGCAAAGAGGAAAGGAGAAAAATATTATAGACAACCTTTCGTCCATGTGATAACATTTCCCGGAATCTAGTCTGATGGTTTGTATGGTTCTTGTTGAAATCCCTCCATTATCTTATCTCTACTAAGGCTGCAGTTGTTTCTTTTCTTTTTTCTTATCTTTTCCATAGGTGACGTGATTTTATTATATGTTAATTCCGTGCAGCATAAAAACGAGCTGGTGAATATGGAACTATGGGATGAGGCACGCACATATGGGGATACTCAGTTGGTGCCCTTTGTTGATTACTACAGCCTTATAACGTGGAAGACCATTGCCATCTGCATCTATGGGGTAGCTCACATTGAATTTTCTCATTTGAGAATTTTTTTTATTGTTAATGGTTATTTGAGATTTAAGTTTTTAATTGTGATTTTCTTCAATTCCAGACTGAGGTTGTTTCCACCAAGTATGTGATGAAAACAGATGATGATGCATTCGTTCGCATTGATGAAATTCTTGCTTCCTTAAATAGCAGTGGCGTGACAAAGGGGTTGTTGTATGGTCTAATCAACTCGGATTCGAAACCTCACAGGAATCCAGAGAGTAAATGGTATATAAGCCCTGAGGTATTTATGAGGAAGCATTGGCCCTTTTATCTAGCTTCTGACTTTCATTCCTGCTACGACTTCCTCTTTCTCCATTTGCTGTAAAATAAAACCTGCCTTCATTTAATCTACATTGAGCCTTGGTTAATCTTAGATGGTGACCATGTATATTTCCAAATTGGCGTAGACTATCTCTGCCAATGCTTGATTATTTGTTTTCAAACTTCAATTTGTGTCACTTTTTGGGTCCCATGAACTGTGGAGCGCATTACCTCAACCCCTCTGATTATGTACTCTCTCTCTGCCTTCTAAATTTGGCTTTAAAATGGCTGTGTACAATCTCTCTCTCTGCCTTCTACGTTTAGCTTTAAAATGCTTTTATACAATTTAAAGGCGATCTGGTCAATTCATTGGCAGTGACATTTATTGACATTTCATGATATAATTTCCTCTTAAATGAATTTCCTGTTCTTTTAATTAAAGGGTGCAGTTTGTATAGAGCCTAGGCTCTAAACAATCAAATTGGAGCCTACCTTTAAATAGTGTCAAGAAATGTGGTTTCAACACTAAAAATCTTTGTCATAGCCTTAAAATATATTTTCATCTTTATTTATAAAGTTTAAAGCTCCAAAAATGGTGTAGATCGATAGATCTATGGAAACTTGGAAATCTTGAAATTAATGGTAAAAAAATGCATTATAAAATACATTATTTTCAAAACTTAAAATCAATTTTTTTATCATGTCCATGCATCTTGATGTCGAGATGATCAATTTGAGGACTTTTGGGCATCAAAATAATCTCGTCTAGCAAAATTTTTGAGGTAGGCTCTAATGTGATTGTTTAGAGCCTCGGCTCTATATAAACTTCTCCCTTAATTAAAAGAGCTATTATGGTCTTTAGTTTGTATTATTTCTCCTGATTTATATTTACTTTCCTTTCTTGAAGGAGTATAATGAAGAAGCCTATCCTCCATGGGCTCATGGACCTGGCTACATTGTATCTCGTGATGTAGCTGCATCAGTTGTTCATCGTCATAAGAAGGGGCGCCTAAAGGTAAGATGTATTCGTAGTTTCTTTTTAATCTCTCTCTTTCTCCCCCTCTCTCCATTTCTCATTCTGCATACACTTTCTTTTTCATTTGCACGTGGGTGGCTTCCTTCCCATTATATTTGCAAATTTGGGTTTTCTCTCTTATTTTTTATGTCTAAATCGTAGTTATAAAGATTGTGGTCCGATTAATTCTGCTCACCGGTGGGTTGGCATGTTTGGTCTAAAGCAAAAACTTGATTTGGTTGAAAATTTGTAAAATCAATGTCTAACCGGTTTTGACAAGTCAACCCTCCGATTTTGATAGAAGTTTTTTTTCTAATATATTTCATATTTTTAAACTCTTATTCTTAATTTTTATATTTTTTGTAAAATTCTATCCAACTGATTTTGATTGGACCAAACCCGTCATTGATTTTGTAGCTGAACCAATATTAATAATGATGATCTAAATCTCCTTCAAGTACAACATGTCTTAGTGTAGAAAAAATCAAACCGGAATAGTTAATTGGACATGGGGCTGGAAGCGATTCAACTGGCCTACCTGGTAAATCCGTCCGTTTGACTGGCCTAATCGTCCAAGCGTCGGCAGGTCGAAAAAGTGTTAAAAAATAATAAAAAAAAAGAAAATCAGTAAAATATGAAAAGTACACCTAAAGCATGATTAAACAAAATACATCTAAATGAAGTTGAAAATTAATTTAAAAAAAAGCCGTAAGGAATCGATTTGTGCACAGGGGTTGTTTTGAAAATTTTCAAAAAAGATGGGAAAATGTAAAAACTAAGTATTAATGACCAAAACAAATTCGAGTGTTTGCCACAATGAGGGAAAAAAATTAAAAAAGTGCAATACAAATAAAATCTCTTATTTTTTGAGATTTTATATAATTGTTTATTATTAGAAATTTTTTTGTATAGAACCTTAATTCCTAGTATTATTTCTGGGTAGATTCTCTTTCCGTTTTTCTTTCAAACGGCATAAAAAAAACTTCGAAAGATATCGTACCCCCTCATCACTTATCTCCATCTTTTATTGACTTTGATCATAAAAATTGACCTTAACAAATTTTTTTATACCATTTCAACTCAATTTTTTTTAATAGGTGGGAAAGGAAAAAAAAAAAAGGGGTTAAAATTTTTTTTTGGATGAAACGATATAAAAAGATTTATTGGGGCTAATTTTTATGGTCAAAAGTCAATAAGAGGGAGAAAAGAGATGAGGGGTACAGTTACATCGTTAGGGATTTCTTTATGCTTTTTGAAAGAAAAACGGAAAGAGGGTCTACCGTGAAATAATATAAGGAATTAGGGTTCTGAACGAAATTTTTCCTTATTATTATTACTTTTTAAATGCCTGATCGGTTCACGAAAACGACCTGAAACCAGAATTGACTACTGGCCGGTTCCGATCTAACCCAATCTAATCAGGTGGTTGGAATTTGAACTGCCCACTTTTTCCTAGACTGGTGTCTCTTCTTATTTGTATCCTTCCAATTTTTCTTTCAAAAACAAAAGTTTGGGTTCTCAATCTCTCACCTTCTTTCTTGGTATCTTTTTGTGTTTAATTTATATTTTTCCACTTCTGATTCATTCAAAATTTAGCTTTTATTCAATTTCTAGCTCGTTAAATCTTTTCATCGTTCCCGCTCTCTCGCACCCCCTCCCAGGGGGACCTGCCACGCTTCCTATCCTCTCTCTTTTCCACGTACCTTTTCTCTTTTAAACCACGTTTTCCCAGTTCTGATTCATTTAAAATCTTTTTCCTTTGAATTTAATCGGCAGCTTTTTAAGCTTGAAGATGTTGCAATGGGAATATGGATAGCAGAGTTGAAGAAGAAGGGTGCAGATATAAAATACGTGAATGACAAGAGGATATTCAATGAGGGGTGCGAGGATGGTTATGTTGTGGCTCATTATCAGGGGCCCAGGAACATGCTATGCCTTTGGAATAAGTTACAGGAAGGAAATCGTGCAAAGTGCTGTGATTGAGAGAGAGGGCATAGTATTGTTGTAGAGCAGGGGATTTGGCTAACAGGATTGAAATGGTTGGGGGTTTGGTTTGGTTGGTGTGAGCATTCTTTGTTTTCTCGGCCTAGAAGTGTACCATATTTTCTGAGAGATTTTAGAGGGTGTAATTTGCGATCATAGAAATACATGTGTCGAGTCTAATTTGCCCTATATCTCTCTCTCTCTCTCTCTCTAAGTGCTAATAAAAGTGTAGCACACAAACTCTCTCTCTATTTTGTGAGAGCAGAGCCGATTAGAATTGCAATGTGCTACCACAATCTATTTTGGAAGTGCTAATAAATTGTAACTCTCTCTCTCATCAGTTTCTCCGCAAAACTTATGGTCACACACTACATTAGATTCCATGTTCTGAGACAAGTTGGTATTGTTAAAGATCCCGTACTCGGTAAAAGCCATGGCCAGGCAATCTTGAGAAAAAAAAAAAAACACTCGTCTGATGAAGTGCTTTTAATTTATGGGCACATGAGCCACCGGTTAAAACAAGAACAAAGAGCATAATTGAGTTAGAGTGAGAGAGAAGCACATTGAACCGAGACGTAGGGAGAGGCAACCGGAGCAGGGAGAATAAAAAGAGGCAGCCACAGTTTTCAAAACATGAGGAAAGAGAGAGGGAGAATAAAAAGAGGCAGACACAGTTTTCAAAACATGAGGACAGAGAGAGAGAGAAAGTGGCAGAGAGGGAAAGAGAGAGGCAACCACAGTTGTCAAAACATGAGAGAGGGAGGCAACCATGAGAGATAAGAGGCAACCACAGTTTCTCAAAACATGAAAGAGATTGAGAGAGGCAACCACAGTTGCTGAACAAACGTTCTCACTCGTCCCTCACTCAAGCAGCCATGCACCCAACTCCATACCTCGTATTTGGAAATACAAAAAACAAGCCACTGCAAATGATCCCAACCATCACAGGGAACCCATCCATCACCACCTTCATATCCTTCTCACTCACTTTGGGAAGCAAGCAATCCACCACTCGATGATCCGAGAATGCAATCGAAACGAACACCAAAACCGACATGAGGGCGTGCAACAAGTCAACAAACCCTATTCGAAATCTCTCATCTTTGGGCACTTCAACAGGAACCCCACTCTTGAAAACTGAGAGCCCACTTGGTGTAACAAATCCATAGTACACCTTTCCATCTGAGGCCCTGAGACCAAGGTTTGAAAACAAAGAACACTCGTGTTATCTACATTTGAGAAGGGAAAGTATAAATTAGGACTGCTACATTTGGTATGGACGTATCAAAAAATCACTCTTGATCATCAAAACTTTCTCTCTCTCTCTCTCTCTCTCTCTTAACCATCAATTGACCAATTGACCCGTGATGACCCTTGTGATCATTCTTTTACCAAATGATTATAAGGGGAGTATACTCTCCCCATGCATTTTATGGCATAACGGGCGAGTGACCACTATTGTTACACTTGCGGTTATAACGCTTATTTCAAACTTGCCTGAAACTATCAGTGAAGTGGAAGAGGAAGCACGACGCAGCGCAAAGGCCAAGCAATGCATGGGTGGCTATTGTGCTAACATGGGTGCACTGCCCATCGTTCGATACCGTGGGCAGGAGCATCTCGAAGCTCAGGAGCGTGCCTGTAGGTAAGAAATTCACTAGCATGGATGTGCGTGCAAATGTCTTCTGCACTTTCTTTGCAATCGCTTGCCTCTTTCGCCCTCTTTGCGGAACTCCATCGTTATTGGGGTTGTCTTGGTTCATGGAGTCGTAAATTTTCACGGCCACTCCCGCTATCTCTTCCATCACGATTTGGGCAAATTCACCGGAAATTGCCCCACAGTAGCATGAAATGGCTCCAAATTCCAGGTGTCTGGTTTTTGCCACGGCAAAGTGGGTCGGATTCCAGTGAAATGGTGTCGAAATCCTGTGAGTTTGGAAGGAATTCAGTGGGAGAGGGGCGAGGAATGTTTTTGAGGGAACACCATTATATGGAGGAGAAGAGGGGATTTGTGATTTGAATTTGAAAAAGAGGGGGAGTTCCAACGAGTAGTAACCGACTAATAACTAACAGTTGGTTAAGACTTGGAGACGTTTTCGTAGTTTCTTTTATGGAGAGAGGGTATATATAGGGATCATGAAGTCATACCACTTTTTAACTAGTATATGATTAAGGACGTCTTTTTTATATAGTGCCTAGGATTTATGGCAATAAAGTAAAGCCTCACTTTAAATTCTCGTCGAAGTACTCTAGGTATCGGAAACTTTTATGATGGCTCTAAAATCAATTTCCAACACCAACGATGAAATCTAAAACGCAAAAGATAGTAGAGATCTTATGGATCCATGAAAACATATTTTTTTTGGTAAAATGGATGGTCTAGATAATGTGTTACAACCTACATTATTTTTTAAAAAAAGTTTCAATAAGTTTGCAACCTTATTGAAATATAATTTTTGGTGAGTTTTGAAGTGAGGTTTTACTTGTTTTGATAGGGCTACATCCCTATTTAAATATTTTCCTATTATTAATAATAGTCTTTATTTTGTTGGGAAAAGTTTATATAGAGCCAAGGCTCTAAACATCATCTTGACATCAAGATGCATAGACATGAAAAAAAAAGATTTTCATGTTTTCATAGATCCGTTGAACAACACTTTTTGAAGCTTTAAACTTTAAATAAACATGAAAATATACTTAAGGCTATCACAAAGATTTCCGATATTGAAACCACATTTGTCGACACTATTTGAAGGTAGGCTCTAATTTGATTTTTTAGAGCCTAGGCTCTATACAAACCGCACCCTATTTTGTTTATATATTCTATTTTTGTGAGGGGACACAATTATTGTGGATGGATAGTGGATGCGTATCATGTAGTATATACCAGTAGTGTGTGGTATGGCTTTTTGTATTTACGGATTTACAAAACCTCGTTTGTGTATAATCCAGTTAAAAGTGGATCATGATAGAAGCTTATAATGTGTGTAAACTTTTTCTCCTGAGGAAGGCGTTTCTTAATGCTTAAAAAGAAAAAGCATTGAAAGCGTTTCATGTGACCCCTGATATCAGAGATGGCTGAGACGCTTTGAATTACAATGTTAGAAGTGTTGGATCTGATCCCACCGCTCAGAGTGTTTATTTTTACTCTTTATTCTATAAATCATTTTTCAAAGAAAATTGGGGAATATATAAGTATAACAAGGGCGCATATTATAAGAATAAAAAATATTTCTTGTGGTGAAAAATTATTAGAAGACCCCTTAAACTTTTAGGAATATTTTACTCATTTATTTTCATGAGTATTTATTTATTTATTTTTGCTAGAAGCGCCGCGCCCCAGTAAGGAGATGGTATGACCTAAATTTTGGCCAAAAAAATATTTTATAAAAAAAAATTAAAAATCAAACAATATTTTGACATGACATTGTGATATTAGCAAACCTTGCTGTCTATTTAAATCGAATAGCCAACAAATGGGGTCAAATATAATTTATGCGCGGTTTAGGTTACATAAACGGCTTTTCCTTATTTTAAATTATTTAAGGTACTAAATTCTATTTTCATTTTTAGCCCAAGAAGCCTTTTTCACCGTTTTACTTCTTCGTTTCACAAAAATTCTAAAAAGATTTCCCTTATTTGAGGGTGAGGTTTGTATAAGGTTGCCTCCTTATACTGCATAAGTTAGGCGCATCTGTAAAATTTATTTAGAGATGCCTTGTCGGTGTCGAAAATTTTATAATTGCTTCAAAATATCTTTTTATCCTTAATTATAAAATTTAAAGTTTAAAAATAGTACAGATTGAGCAAATCAAGAAACATTTGAAAATCTTAAAAATAGACGGTCCGGATAAACTTGTTACAAGATGTACTATTTGTTGGACTTGAAATTCTTTTTTTTTTTTTTTTTCGTTATGTCCATTCATCTTAAGGTCGAGATGATCAGTTGGAGGGTTCTCCTACGATGAAAGACTCTTCACTAGAGGATTTTTGAGGTGTACCGTACTTCAACAATATAAGGTTGCAACCTTATATAAATTTTTTCCTTACTTAAAATAAGAAATTCTACTTTTAGTTTTAGCCCCAAAAAAACTCCTTTTTCGCACTACCACTTCGTTTCACAAAATAATTGGGGGGTGTTTTTGCTCGGCAGAAGGCTGTTTTGGTGGGGCGGGTGGCGGTTTTCCAGTTAGAGTAGACGGAGAATTGGACTTGCAGGCCGTAAGTTGCCATTTTGCATGGCGAGTTGAATAAGGCAAGGGGACTACGCTTGGGATGAGATGGTAATGGAGCAATTAGATTGAGGAAATCACCTAACAATGGGTCATTGACCGTGTTTAGAGCTCAAAACAATTTCTTTAACCATTATTGGAGAAATTGATACATCCTGGATGTTTGACGACTGGGACTGTTCATGACTAGGGGTGGGAATGGGTCAGGTCGGGGCCTTGGGGTTAGAGGCTCGGGATGTTGGACCCTGACTCCGGTGAATTGGACCTGGACTCGTGTTGACCTTGGGTTTATAAATAAAAAATATACTATATATTTTATATTATATGCGTAATATTATTAAAATTGCATCTATACTAATATATAACAGGTATAAGATCTAAGCTTTGTGGACCCTAACCTGACTCAGGTCGGGTCAAGATCAAATGGCCTTGGATCCGACCCGTCAAGTCCAAAAGTCCAAAATATGGGTCCAATTTTTTTTAAAAAACAATATTAAAATGCAACTCCCAATCCTTTTTTTAAAAAAATATTAAAAAAATGGTAACAAGTTATTGTTAGTACAATAAAAGAGCAGTGCTTCACATAAAATAGAAAAGAAAAGAGAAAAAAAGAAGGGAAAGCAGGGGAAAAAGAAGAAGAGAAAGAAAAACCAGAAAAAGTTTCCTAGCCACTTTTGCAAGAGCATCAGGATATCCATTTCATTCCCTATATATAAAATTGAAATGCATGTAAAATCAAATCCACAGCAAGTTTGATGCGCATGAAAATATTTCCCAACAAGTGAAGTGAAAAAACTCTTTCATATGATTAGATGTTTTTCCATATAAATTTATCCCACTGTATTTTGTCACACGAATTGACAGCCATTAGTGTGAAAATACTCACTCACCTAATCATAAAAAAGATCTTTTTTGTATGAAATTACTTCTCGAAAATTATTTAGCCCAGGGTTTTAAAAATCGGCGAGTCGAACAGGAGTCGCCCGGTTCGACTTGGGAACCGGCACAGCTCGTGCCGGTTCCAATACAAAACTGGGAATTTTTGTATGAAATTACTTCTCGAAAATTATTTAGCACCAGGGTTTTAAAAATCGGCGAGTCGAACCGGAGTCTCCCGGTCCGACTTGGGAACTGGCACAGCTTGTGCTGGTTCCGATACAAAATTGGGAACCGCCGGTTCCAATCCGGTTCTGTCCGGTTCTACCCGGTTCCCTCCCTGCACGCGTGCGACACGCACGCGTGCGATACGTGTAAAGTTACCCCAATATTTCTACACAAACATTTTAATTTATATTACATAGGTATTTATATATCAAAGTGGAATACCCATCTTTCGATGTGGGATAATTTCTAAACATCATTAAATGAAAAGGGAATTTAAATATATTCTATTAATCATCAAGTTATAACCACATATGGTGAGGTGGCGTGGTGATTAAGGCTTTTGCTTTTTTATGTGATGTCTCAACTTCGAGTCTCCCCTTGGGCGTTATTTTTTTGTGTTGTATAGTTTTTGTTGTATATATTGTATAAATATATTTGTAAATAATATAAAAAGCAGAAAAAAATGAAAAATAAAAAAGTTAATTTTTTGTATAGCAGTTAATTTTTGTTGTATATAGTGGTATAATTATTTTTTTAAATAATATGAAAGGCATAAAAAAATAAAACATAAAAATTTTATTCTATTTGAAATCTCCATCTTTCTACTAACAATCTCTTTCACTAAATTTATTATAGAAACCTAAAAAAATAACTTTTTGAAAAATTGAAGTGTTATTTCCAAAATTTGTACGCATTTTATTAATTTTTACATTGATAACCAAATCTTTTATTTTATTTATTAATTTTTACATTATAAATCATGTAATGTACTATTTTTCTTACAGTTGTCAATAATACATTTTAAATTAGATAATATTATAAAATATTTTTAATTTGTTATTATTTATCTAATAAAATAATTATAAAATGTAAACTAATAATTATAATTTCAGTATATAATATTATAATTAGTTAGGTTTTAATAATTTTAGATTATAGTTAGTTAGACTGTAATAATTTGGATTTTTTTAGCGGATTAGAGTTTTTCGCCAAAACGAGATTTTAATGGCCATTCTTTCATTGATTAGTCTACTCTTTATAATAGTCCACATGTAATTATATATTTTATCTATGATAATTCTATGATTTTTCTTTTATGTGACGTAAATTTAATGGTTAACATAAGTTTATACAGGGAAAGAGCATCTTAATATTCATAAATTGATGAAAAAAATGAAAGTTAATAATGTAATACCTTCATTTCTTATTGGATTTTTAAAAAACAATATTTATAATGAATTTTAATAATTTTTTGAGATTTTTTTGAACCTTTAATTCGACCGATTCAGTCGATTCCCGATTCGAATTACCGATTCACCGATCCGGATCGATTTTTGAGATGCCCGATCCAAGTCACCGATCCGCTTTTTAAAACATCGGTTAGCACTCAACCTGACCACCCAAAATTTTAACCCAAACGTAATGCCTCATTTTGTTTCAATCCCAACTTCGATTTCCTTACGTACGCTTAACATATAGCAATTATTAGAAAGCCTTTTATATCTACCTAAATACGACAGATTCAATATTTAAGGCCCTAATTTGAAGGGAACAAATTATATAAACCGGTAAACTTACACTGTAGCATAAGTTGGTTGGGACCCACATTTTGGACATATGTTTTTAATTAGGCAATTACAGTCAGAAAAGGAAAATAAATTCGCACAAATGACTAAGTAAGAAAATAATTAGTATGTCATTTTTAGAAAACGTGGACCACCCATTTGACAGCCGAGGCTCTAAACAATCAAAGTAAAGCGCACCTTAAAATAGAGTCAAGAAATGTAGTTTTAATACTGAAAATCTTTGTGGTAGCTTTAAAATACATTTTTATCTCTAATGATAAAATTTAACGCTTAAAAAATAGTATAGATTGAGCAATCTATGAAAATTTCAAAATCTTGAAAATTGACAGTTCAAAAATGCCTTACAAGATGCACTATTTCCAAAACTCGAAATCTATATTTTTCTCATGTACATGTATTTTGATGTCAAGATGATCAATTTGAGGATATTTAGGCATCAAAATAACCTCTTATAGTAGAATTTTTTAGGTGTGCTCTAATTTGATTGTTTAGAGCCTTGGCTCTATAAACTTCTTCCTATGAGAAATTGACGCAACCCATTTTATTTATTGAATAAACAATGCTCAAAATTTCAGCAACAAAATATTCATCTATGCTTATACTATAGCACGAGCTTGCTATTTGTTTTAGCCAATAAGCTTGTAATATGAAATGGGTGAGGTTTATGTAAGGTGCCCGCCTTACAGGCTTATCTAAATTTTGACGGAAGATTTAGATCCGGTGTCAGAAATCTTACCATGGTTTGGAAATTTCACATTCAACCCATTATGAAATTAAAATTTCAAAAACAATGTTGCTTGAATAGATCGATAAACGCTTCAAAATATCGAAATAGACGGTCTAGATAACTTATTACAAGATGAACTATTTTAAGGACTTAAAATTCTTTTTTTTTTTGTACCATACATCTCAATTTCAAGATGATTAGTTTTACAACTTCGAAACACTATTTTCTACTAGATTTTTGAGATGCACTTTATTTCTATAGCATAAGATTGCTATAAGATAGCATAAGATTGCAATCTTATATAAACTTTTTCCTCATGAAATTTTCTTTTCAATTTATCAGAAAAGCTCATCTAAGTCAAAAGCATTTTGTGTAGAAGAAGTGCGGTATCTCTTAAAAACTAATTAAAGAAATATAATTTTAAAAAAATTATATAAAAAATGGCTACTTTACTTGTAGAATTGAGTTTTCAGTATTCATTTGAATTTGACAGCATAAATTAGACAGTGTCTTACAACACATACCAAATTTTGGTATTGTCTTGAAAGATTTAATTAAGCAGCGAGAACCTCTCTTTTCAATCTTTTTCACAATAAAAAGACAAGGAAACGTGCTAAGTTATAGAATGAAATGGCTTACTCCAAAGTTCAAACCAATCCGCATCGACACGAATGTGTATAAACAGTTGATGCGTCTCACTTTTTAACACGCATACTCCTTGTATTCTCTAAAATAAGCAAGTCAGCACCTATAGATTCATGTCGGATCATTGGATTGGCGATCTGGATCGATTTGAATCAACTATCCAGAAAAACAAAGCAAAAATTAGTATAAATGCCTCATGAACCTCTAGGAAGAGCTACTCCTAAACAAACCATGCCTTGGACTCTTAACATGGGTACGGCACAATCCCACACAGTTAAAATGGCAATGGCACTGATGATTCTTTTGGTGTTAGAGAGAAGTGGAAAAGTGAGGTGCAGGGTTGTGTTATTTATATTTGGGGACTCTCTCACTGATGTTGGCAACAACAATTATCTGAATAGAACTTTGGCCAAAGCTAATTTCCCTAGGTATGGCATTGACATGGGAAATGGGAAACCAACTGGCAGGTTCACTAATGGCCGCACTGTGGCTGACATTGTGGGTAGGATCATCTTTCTCTCTCTCAATATGAAAACATTCACTAGACAGCTTTCAGTTTTGATTTTGAACGATATAATAATTAGTCTTACTATACTTCCCCTATTGTATGTAAGATACATATTTCTCAAATATAAAATGTATTAAAGTTGCCCAACTTTATTCAGCGAGTCGAATCATTCAAAAGTAGCTCACCAACCAATTGAAACAAGTGTTTTGATCAATCTTTTATGAAACTGAATTTTGTTTTTAACCAGACTGGCCAAGATATTAGTTGTTGGTCTGACCCATCAGATAGACAATTGGATTGTGTCATGATAACTATGGTTCACAGTGATTACAACTCTACTAGACATCTCTTCTTTCAGTAATTTGATACGAGATATGTGAAAATATTCGCTTAGGAGGCTTTTGGTTTGAAAAATGATTACCAAAATAGGGCTCGTACTCTGTAACCTGGCAAAGTGCTCAGTCTCGATGACTATCCCCAAAAATCAGGTGATCCTGACATGAGTCATAAAGAATATATATATAGATAGGAAAAATGTTGCAACCTTAAAATTTAGAAGTACAGATGCACCTGAAAAATCCATCAGAAAGTTGTTTTAATTTTGAAAAACCCTCTGTTTGAACATCTCGAGATCGAGATGTATGAATATAAAAAAAAAAATTAGTTTTTGAGTCCCAAAAATAGTGCATCTTGCAACACATTATCTAGACTGTCCACTTTCAAGATTTTCGTATGTTTATATATCTCCTTGATTTGAACCAGTTTTGGAGTTTAAATTTTTTTAATTAGATATGAAAATAGATTTTAAGATGATCCTAAGAAGTTTTTACAACAAAATTACATGTTATGATAAATTTTGGAGGTGCTTCTTAATTGGATTGTTTAAGGTTGCAACCTTGTAGAAACCGCACCCATATATATATATATATATATATATATATATAGTTTTCTTCTAGACTCGGCAGAGTTGATTTTGACTCGGGCTTGGAACACTTGAGAATCAGTGTACAAGCTCGTGTTTTTAAGCACTGGCTTTTTACAGATGATAAGTAGACAAATTCACTCTCAAGAAGTAGTAGATTAATTGATAAAAGTTGGTAGATTATTTACAAACCGACCAACAGTTTAAATGAATGAATGTGCAACCAAGTTTTTTTAAGATCATGATGAATGTAACCTTGAGAGCCTACAATATCACTTTCTCATTATCTCTCCTAAGTTTATACAAGGGATCTCTCTTTTCTTAAGCCATGTAATTCACAAACATATATTTCATGACTATACCCCTGTAATTTTGGTGACATACTACTGGCAAGCTTTTAGAAGTCGGACTCAATCTTGGACTTGCTAAGGGCCCAAGCCCGAGCCACCCCAGTCGTACTCAGGCGAGTCAGAGTTGGATCTGGTGGTTTTAATGTGAAAAATGTAAAACCTATGGAAATGTAGGAGATCAGGGAGATTCCATGGTTTTCCTCGCCCATGATCGCCTAGCTCCCGATCTACGGCAACTGGGCAAGTTCCAATTAGGCTTGGCAATTTCTTAAACATTGCTAATAGTTTTGTGTCCAAGCTATTTTGCTCCTTGTGTTTGCTGATTCTTTGCATTTTGTAGGTGATAAAATGGGTCTCCCTAGACCACCTGCTTTTTTAGATCCATCTTCAACAACTGATGTCATACTGAAAAATGGAGCAAATTATGCCTCTGGTGGAGGTGGGATCCTAAATGAAACTGGAGAGTTCTTTGTAAGTACAAGCATGAAAGACTCTATGCAAAGACGACATGTTTCATATAAATGTTTTTCTTGTCCAAAAACATTGAGAAAAGAATTACCTGTTTTTATTCAATGTCTTGCATTTTATAGGTGCAAAGGCTATCTTTCTACAAACAAATTGAGCTATTTCAAGGCACTAGAGAAATGATTGTAAGAAGTATTGGAAGTGATGAGGCAGATGTGTTTCTTAAAAATGCATACTTTGTGGTTGCTATGGGGAGCAATGACTTTCTCAACAACTTCTTGCTTCCAATTTATGGTGACTATTGGACATACAATGCAGATGAATTCACCAACTACTCGATGACAACACTAGAGAAACAACTAATTGTTAGTGTAGCATATGGAATAGCTCTTTCCTCTATACTAGCATATGAAACAACTACTCTTTAATTTTTTATTTTTTTATTTTTATTTATCTTGAGTGGGAATGTGGCGGGATTGGATCCCTTGATGTTGGACTGTGGTTTCAATGCCTTAACCACTAAGCCAAGAGGCCCCTATTCCTCCTTTCAAGAAATTTTGAGCATAGTTATTAGAACTGGACCAGATATGCCAGTCCAACAGGTCAGACCACTGATGAGACCCTATACCAGTTAAAGCTAGCTAAAACACTAGATCTTGGAGACACATTTAATTTAGAAAAATCTGTAATTATATTTTTGTGTTTTTACTGGTTTTCATTAGTCCAACTAATTTGATAACTGGCTCAACCTCTAATTGAACCCGAGAGAATACTTTGTCATTTTGCTATTCAGTCTGGTTCTAATAACATTGATTTTGAGCAACATAGAATCCAGACTGATTGCTCTATATTCCTATCTTTCTAGTTAGGGGTGGCAATGGGCTGGGTTGGCCGGCCTAGTCCTATCAGTATCCCCTAAAGAAAGTAGGGCCTAGGCCACAAAATGTCACATGAGGGCCAGGCTGTTTGGCCCAATGGTATGGCCGCGCCTGGGCAAGGGCCATGACAGGGCTGCCCGGGTTATGCTCTGTTCCTTTAGTTTTTGTTTTATTTTAGACTTCGATTTTGTTTGGCCCTTAGAGGGCTAAGGCCTCTTTGGTCCAGTTCAAGATGGCGGGCCTATGAGAGCCCTATGGGGACAAGGGCTGGGCTAGGGGTAGGAGTGGCCTAACCCGATGCCAATCCTACCCTCAATTGGTGAGGCCTTTGAAAATTTTGAGCTTGATACCTTCTGATTTTATCTCAAAAGTGTTCTAGTGATGTGCCATTTAACTATAGTTTGGAAGTTGCAGCTATTGCATAGCATGGGAGCAAGACGAATCACATTTATTGGTGTTGGACCTTTGGGTTGTATTCCTCTTGCACGCATCATCAGCCTCTTTGGTGGATGCCAAGAATATGTGAACAACATAGTCATGAAATTCAATAATGCAGCTAACCAGCTCTTACAAGCTTTATCAACACGTTTGAGTAACTCAACCTTCATATTTAGTGATGCATATACTATCGTATTGGAAATAATTGACAATCCTCACAAATATGGTAAGCTACATGGATTATCATTAAACTCAAAAATAACTGAAGACTGGCTTGTCTTCTCTATATGTCATCAATATTTATCTCATCAATTTTTTAGAAGGAAAATTTGGTGACTTTTTTTTATTGTAAAGTTTGAGGGTTTCTTTTTAAAGATAAAAGAAATATCATAGTTCTAATGTTTTGTGTGGATGTAATTAGGGTTTGATGACTCAAAGACTCCATGTTGCACTGTTGGTGTAATTCGACCAACTTTTACATGTCTTCCAATGTCGAGCCTATGCAAAGATAGAAGGAAATATGTATTTTGGGATGAGTTTCATCCATCTGATGCAGCTAATGAGATAATTGCTTATCAAATTATGTCAAACCTTTGATAAGAGCTTCTTATTCTTCCATTGTATGGAGTATATGCTTATGTAGACTTGTTTGAGTTGCATATACTAGTCTTGTGCTTGATGTATAAAACTGTCCTCTCAAAGGGTTATTCTATGTAATTAATTAGTATTTTATTAATGGGAGCTCTCCCCCATTGATTTACCAAAATAAAAAAAAGAAAGAAAGAGGGGAAGTATTTTGCAGGACCTTAGCTTTATAAAGTTGTAGCTTTCAAGAAAATAGAGCTCGGTGACATTAGCAATGATAGACATAAAAAAAGGTGGATGCCAAGATCGAAAAATGATCTATCATGTAAAATCTTTTTTGGACCATCAATTTCAAGCTCCATTAATCCGCCGGATCCACACCATTTTGAGGGCTTAAATTCTATAATCAAAAGAAGAAATAGATTTTCAAGCTGTTTCTAGCACCTGTTTTGCATTTCGTAGCGCCCCCCAAACCGCAACTGAGCCCCCCCCCCCCCCCCCCCCCCCCCCCTCCCCCCCAAAAAAAAAAAAAAAACCACAATGTCACGTCACTATTTTATTTATAATTTATTCTATAAACTATTTTGATACCAAATTCTGTAGGTCCTATCTTCTATTAAACTAGCACTAGCAAAAAATATAAAAACAATATTTTCAATAAAATAAAATGATCAAAATACCTTTGAAAGTTTCAAGCGGTATTTTGGTCGTTATATTATTATATTTTATCGAAAAATTATTTTTAATATTTTTTATAGGATTGTCTCAATGAGAAGATGACCCATACTAAATTTCATATTCATACAATCTGTATAAAAAAAAAAATACTTTACAATGTTGGATCTAAGATCAAACGGTGAATAGCTCTCTCGATCAAAATTTGAGAGCTAGATGATAGGAGAAACATAGATCTTCTATACTGTAAGGAAAATATAGAAACCTTTCCCTTATACCAACAAAAAGATTTGGTGAGTGGGGATCTTTTTCACCTTGCAATGGGCAAAAGATTGGTTTTGAAAAGACGGACCATTGGCCATTTAGCTATTTTAATAATCTTTTTACTTAACTGATTGGAAAAGGACTTCAAAAGACAAAAAGAGGAATGCGTGTTTAAGTAAGAAATATCATCCTATTTTCCTTCTTTTCATTGGAATTCTAGGCATATTTAAACCCCTATGTCCTTTTGTTAGCTTTGAGTGATGGGAGAAAAATGATTAAGCTAATGCTTATGGAAAATCCATCCATATATATATATATATATATATATATATATATATATGTGTGTGTGTAAACTTAGATTGCCACACAAATTAGTTTGAGATTTATGTTAACGGTTTAATGTGACAATGATTTATATCAATAAGAAATGGGAAAGTATTTTGCAACCCTTACTTTGAATTTTGCCGGTAAATGCAATTTTGCTAATAAAAATCTTGCAAATTGATCATCTCAACCTTGAAAATCATCGATTTAAAAAAAATAAATTCAAACACTAAAATTGATATCTACTTATAAAACCTTTTCTAAAACATATATTTTAGTCTTCATAAATCAATTTGATCTTAGACCATTGGAGTGCTTCAAATTCTATAGTTAGTGGCAAGAATAGATTTGAAGGTCATTACAAAGGTGCTTGAGCTAGATTTTCAATAGGGAATTTGTTTACCAAATATTGTGATGTGGATTGAGCATTTTTAAATTTAAGATTCACGTTCTTAGGGTTGTAGTGGTAGCACGCCCCACAACATTGTCCGCATGTTGTGGTTTTCATTCTCAATGATACCCCAATAATACCGTTAAAAACAAACTTCTAAACTATTTTAAAAAACAAATAGGAGCTTGTATACGACCAAATTACATATAAAGCAAGACTTGCAAGTTCAGCACCCTTTTGTGTGTGCGTGTGGTTACCATAAGGCCTAGGCCTTGTAAAGAAAATGTTGATCGCTACATCTCCAAAACCTTCGTAAAATGAAGTTTTAATATTGAAAATCCTTATGATGATTAGAAAATATACTACTCTAGTTATGAAATTTCAAGCTAAAAAAAAGGTGTAGAATGTGTTAACACTTGAAAATTGATGGTGAACGGCCCTGAGTCATCTCAACAAAAACCAATACAACAAATTATTATAAAGGTGCGGTTTGCATAGAGCCTAGGCTCTAAACAATCAAATTGGAGCCTACCTTCCAATAGCGTTGACAAATGTGGTTTTAACACTAGAAATCTTTGTGATAGACTTAAAATATATTTTGATATTTATTTATAAAGTTCAAAGCTTCAAAAATAGTGTAGATCGACATATATATGCAAACTTGAAAATCTTGAAAATTGATGGTAAAAAAATGCATTACAAAATACACTATTTTCAAAACTTGAAATCCATTTTTCCTCATGTCCATGCATCTTGATGTCGAGATGATCAATTTGAGGATATTTGGGCATTAAAACAATATCTTCTAATGAAATTTTTGAGGTTGGCTCTGATTTGATTGTTTAAAGCCTCGGCTCTATATAAACTTTTCCCTTATTACAATGAAAAATATTTTTCTATTATTTGCACTTGATGAAAATTAGTGAAAGTATATAATAAGACTGGTTATTTTTAATACGAGGAGATTATAATCATTATTGATCATTGGATGGAAAATGGACGACTAAGGGCACGTGATTGATTGGGCACAAAAATCAAAATAAACTTTATCAAATTGTGTGATACACCTTAATTATTAGATTTTCACATTCGATGGTTAAAGGTTATTCCAACCTTTTAAAAATAACTTACCTTATACTTAAAAATTATAAGACAAATCTTGGGCGTCCAATTAAGAGAACAAATTACGAATATCCGCAAAAAATATAATCAATATACGTGGGAGGAGATACCAAGACTAGGTTGGTTGGTGGTGGATTTTGGTAACCCTTAGTATTCAGCACCTCAATATTAAAATACATGGGGTATAGGAATAGGCTCAAGGCTAAATGGTCTGTGGTCAGGGTACCAAGGTGCCACAATATGATATCTTGAACTCCATTTCTATTATGAATAAGAGGTCCCTTCTCGACTCAACTATCAAAAAAAAAAATAAAATAACTAGAGGCATTTTGGTCATTACTTCATGTAAGAGCCTTTCAAGTTTCAACCTATTTTGTTTTCACTTCATTGTCCTCACTCGCATGTGCATCGTCTCAAAGTGTTCAATGGCTGGTGTATCCGTCAACTCCTCTTTTTTTTTTCTCTCTCTTATTCTTTCTCATTTTTCAACATGAGTAGGGCATTCATTTACTTTGGGTTCCTAATTTAGGTACGTTAGATATTGAATTGTAACGGTTGGTACAACTCCTCTCTCTCATCTTTGCCAAGGTTCGCCATTAAACATGTTTCAAAACCTTGTACATATCTCATGCCTTACTCCACACTCGCAAGTTTTCCCACTCCATTGCTTCTCTCACCATGTTTAAATATGACCATGTTCCATTACACAGGCCTTAGGCAGTTGTAGAGAGAGAAAAAGTGAGCATGGAGGCGATGAAGATGGCGATTCTGATGATTCTTCTTCTTATAATAAGTGAGCATGCAAAGGGTGCCATTGTCCAATTCATCTTTGGGGACTCACTCTCTGATGTTGGGAACAACAATTACTTGCCTAGGAGCCTTGCCAAGGCCAATTTGCCCTACTATGGAATCGATTTTGGAAATGGGTTGCCTAATGGCAGATACACAAATGGGCGCACTGTTGCCGATATAATAGGTAGGTCTCTCCTGTACAATAACAAATGGCTCTCCGTTGGAAATGGTGGGCTCGCCAAGTTTTAACCATGGCATGGCCAGGCCATAAAATTTGTTAAAGGCCCGGGCCCCAATTACGCTGGTTGGCCCGGTGCTGCTGGCCTGATGGGCCGGGACCTAAGAAACAAGGGTCTGGGATGCAAAATGTGGCCCAAGGTAGAGCCATCATGGCCTCTGCGCCAGGTCCGATATTGGGCCTGCCTGGCCCGAACCTAATAGTTTCTATTGTCTTCCTTTTGGTTTACTTTTATTGTATTTGGCTTGGTCCGGCCCTGACACAGCCAAAGGCTCTTTGGCCCCATCAAGGCTGGGCTTGGCTCAGGCCAACCTTGTTGGGACTAGGGTGGGGCTAAGGCCTAGCCTAAGCTTGGCCTATTCCACCCTTAGCCCTAGCTAGGGCCTTTACTGCCACGGCCTTGCTTAGTGAAGTTTTTTTGCTGTGGCCTCTTAATTTAATTATTATTTTTTTGGTAAGTAATTTTAAAATTCCTATTAGACCAAGCTCAAACTAAGCCAAAACTGGGTTGTCCATTTGCCCGGCCTGGTTTGGCAGCAACACTGGCTTGGCCCAGCCCCAGCTAGTGGCAACCCTAGCTCACACATGAGAGAGAGAGAGAGAGAGAGAGAGAGAGAGAGAGGGGTGTGGGGTGAAGGTTGTTAGCTTCTTGTTTTAACTCTTCCCGTCCTAAAAAAATCACCAAGCAGACTTGGGCAGGAGCCAAGTGAGTTGGGTTTTAATACCTGGGAATCACTCGAGTCTCCTATTTTCTTGTAATGTTGAATATTACCTGTACGGTCAAGACAGGTAGGGATAGCAATGGACCTAGACCCGATGTGGGACCCAACGCCTAGACCTGACCCAAGTTCGGGTTTGGGTCCAACAATGGGATCTGGTGGGTCTGAATTTGGGTCCATGTGGACACAACTGGGACCCAACTTGAATAGTATTGGTATATAAATAAGGGTGCAGTTTCTATAGAGCCGAGGCTCTAAACAATCAAAGTAAAGCGCACCTTCAAATATAAGTATTTTTTTTAAAATAATATAATATTTAATAATATTTAATTAAATATAATTGTATATCTAGTTTTATTATTTAAACAATGTATGTATTTAACATAATATTTAAATATATATGATTATTATTTTTGGATATGTCTAGATCCAGTCCCGGGTCCAGTTGGGTCTGAATCCTATACTTTTTTTTTTAAGTTTGGGTCTGGGTCATGGTCCAGCCGAACCCACACCCGGCCTGTTGCCACCCGTAAAGCTAGAGGCACTCGAGCTTCGGCCCCTACCGATTTTAATTCTAGAAACATCATACTGCACTGCCTCGTATTTTTACTTTTCCAACATCATAATCATGTCAGCCATTTGTAAATAGGAAATTCAATAAAGGAAATACATATAATCAGACCATTTATTTTTTACATAAGAAGGTTAGAATTATTATTGCATGTCGGATGTGAAATCGGTTGGTTGAGGATGTGTTATTAATTGGGTACAACATAAAATTTGTGGAATATTGTGACACACTTCAATCTATTGGATTTTGCATCTAATGGCTAAAATTAAGCGTAACCTCTTTTTACCAAAAATAAATGATCTCATATTATACGATATACATTTAAAATTTGAACTACCTAACATTTTATAGTAGGTAATTTTAATAATTTCAAAACCCATTATGATGCTAGATAGGTTATTTGAAATTTGATCAAACGAATGACGCCCAATTTGAAATTAGATAGAAAACTATAGGTCTGATGTTAAACAGCCCAAATCTTGTAGGTAATTTGATAAAATTCCCTTTTTAAGGCATCTTCAGTGGAATGTATTCTGGCGTTATATCATTCTTAGCTATTTTTAAAAACAGATGTTTAATATATGTATTGATAATTAGAAATGCATGAGATGAAGCTTAGTGAAAAATTGGGTGTTTGTAGGTGACAAAATGGGTCTGCCTCGGCCTCCTGCATTTCTTGACCCCAATCTCACAGTTGACATGATACTAGAAAAGGGGGTGAACTTTGCTTCAGGTGGAGGAGGGATTCTAAACGAAACAGGGCAATGGTTTGTAAGTGTCATCTAAAACTGGCCGTGGTTTCTATAAGGTTGCAACCTTAAACAATCCAATTAAGGTGCACCTTCAATTTTTATCATAACATATAATTTTGATGTAAAATATTTTTAAGATTATCTCAAAATCCATTTTTACATAAAATTATAAACTCCAAAAATAGTCAAAATCAAGTAGATCTATAAACATATGAAAGTCTTGAAAATGGACGGTCTAGATAATATGTTGTAAGATGCACTATTTTCTGATGCTCAAAAGCTTTTTATTTTGCATAGTCATACATTTCGATGTCGAGATGATCAATAAGAGGGTTTTTTCAACATTAAAACAACCTTTTCCGATCGATTTTTTAGGTGCATCCGTAGTTCTACATTTCGAGGTTGAAACCCTATATAAACTTTTTCCCAACTACTAGTACTCTCTCTCTCTATCTCTCTCTAAAAAATAATTTGGCTAATCATGAACTCCTAGAGGAGCAAAAAGTAGACTTGGGGTGGCAATTCAATCAACCCACTGACCTGATGGTTCAACCCGACCTAGGTCTTGGTTCACACCTGAATATTGGACCCTACAGGTGGGGTATGGGGTTGGCTCCATCCATGGCCATATCAGGTCCGATCCAAGTATAATAACTTGGGCCCGACTTATACCATCCAACTAGGACCCAGTTGGGTCTGGTATGTGTTAGGCTTAGACTACCCAACTAGTGTTGTATGCATAAGCTTTAAATCCGACGTGTTAATTTTTGGCAAATAAAGTATGAGGAAAAAGAATAGAAAAAAAACAAGCAACAAAGCCAGGAAAAATAAAGCAGACACTTTTGGGGGTTTTTTAGAGAGAAAACTGTAGAGAGAAAAAAGTTTGGTGGGAGATTCAGCTATGTGTCTCTAGTTCTCTCAAGTAAGTGCTTCGTAATTTTTTTTTCTTTCAAGTAGAAAACATCAATCGTCTTTGCCCGTAGAAGTAGTCACATCTGTAACGAACTACGTAAATTTTGGTATTCTTTTTTCTGTTATTTTTTCCTGCTTTATTTTTTTTGCTTGTTTTTATTCGATCTTTTTTCTCGTACTTTATTTGTCAAAAATCAACCAAATCGGATTTAATGCTTCCAAGCACAACAACTAGACCCAGTTGATTCGGGAATGGGAATGGGTCAGGGTCAAGGTCAGGGTCAGGGTTGACCCCAACTTATTTACACCCCTAAAGAGACTTACTCTCTCCAGCAAAAAGAGCTACACAGGTTAATTTATGTAAGTTTTATCATTTGTGCTTTGTTTGCAGATTCAAAAGTTTTGCCTTTGGAAACAAATAGAGCTATTTGAGGGCACTCAGCAAATGGTTTCAAAGAAAATAGGTCGCCAAGCAGCAATGGAATTCTTCACAAATTCAAGATATGTGGTGGCCCTGGGAAGCAATGACTTCATAAACAACTACCTAATGCCTGTTTACAAGGACTCATGGACCTATACAACAACGCAATTCATAGACTACCTGATGACTACCCTCAGACAACAACTAATAGTATGTGTACCGATCTATAGCAGGAGGTTGCATGTTTTCTTTGTTATTTTTTTATCATCATCATTGTCCGAGCTTTATCCTAGTTATTTGAAGCTGACTACATGAATCTATTATACAATTCATTTTCTATTTCCTTTTAAGTCAAAATTTTATGAAGCTTGTATTGGGGCATATTGTATATTTGCTCCCTTAGGTAAAATCCTATCTAGAATCACTTTTAGGGGCCAAATTTTGCGAAATTTAGCGTGCTCAACCTAGCAGGCAAGTTAAAAAAGAAAAAAAAAAAAAAAAAAGAAAAAAAAGAAAAAAGAAAAATAATGCTGGGGCAGCTAGAAATTTTCCAAGCACCCTTAGAATCACCTCATGTTAAGTTTGATTTATTTTGGAGCTCTAGAAAGTCTTGAAATCTACACAATCTATGGAAGAATAAAATGAATGGTCCAAATCTGATATCGACCAAAAATTCAATTTTTCTAGTGGGCAGAGTACCAATTTTTGTATCATCATAATCATTAGAGTAATTTCTCAATTATTTTGGGTCAGCTACAAGAATCCTGGTCTGCCATTCTACTCTCTCAAGTATCAGTTTTTGTATAAAAGCTCTAATTTCCTATGTGTAAAAGCACTTTTACATAATCAGTTTGGGCTAGCTTGATTAGTCACTAAATAACCAATTTCTTTTTTTGGTTTGTTGGCTAAAAAAAAAAAAACTGCTTTTTTCAATATGTTAAATAACAAAATTTTATAGGTTCAACCTTGTCAAGTTTTCATTAGAATTAGCACAAAAACAGTGTGATTCATATATCATTGCACTTCTTACAGGTATTGCATGGGTATGGGGTAAGGCAATTGGTATTTTTTGGGCTAGGACCCATGGGTTGCATTCCCCTTGAACGTGTGCTAGGCATAACTGGAGGTTGTCAAACCAAAGTAAACAACATTGCTTTCCAATTCAACAAAGCAGCAAGCAACCTCTTGAAAGATTTGTCATTGCATTTACCAAATGCTACCTATAGATTTGGGGATGCATATGATGTTGTAGCTGATGTGATTCATAACCCCAACAAATATGGTATGATCTTTGCTCCCTCTCTCTCTCAATAGAACTACCAATCCGTTAAGTAGTTTATGTTATGTCCCCAATCCTCATATATTTATTAGATCATTGAAAATTTAGACCACTGTTTAAATTTTATTTTTTTCTAAAAAATAAATTACCTTGACAGCCTATCATCAACTATATATACGGGGAGTAGTTGCATATTTTAGGTGACAACCTATTGTTTAATATATATATATATATATATATATATATATATATATATATATATATGGAGGAGTGATTTTATATAACGGTTTTATAGTAATGGAATAATCTTCAAAAACTATATTAGGGCTATTTGTTTGACCCCAATTTTTAGGTATGCATTTTTTTCATTTTAATAAACAATCATAAAAAAAAACAAATACAAAACTGAAAGCGCACCATAGAAACCTTTTTATTATCCCAATTAATATAGGAGGTCTATTTTAGTGAGATGTTTAGATCTAGGGCTTGGAACGATTTTTATTTCCAAATTTTTTAAATAGTTTTATTACCATTAGGTTAAAAATGTTTTAAAAAAAAAAAATTGATTTTGAATTTGTAATACCTAGATCTTGAAATTCACCAAAATGATGGTCTAGATTCATTGTTAGAGGAGACTTATTTTGACAATATCTAAGGTGCAAATTGAAGTTTATATTTTTGAGATTGATTATTGGGGTGAAGAGAGTGTGTGCACTAAATCTGGGGTCAAATAAATATCACCAAAATGGTTTTCTAGTAGAAGTGTGATAAGATGGCTTGGATTTACTATTATAAATTTGGACTGCGACATGTATGTGCATTGTTCTATTTTTAATATTTTATGAATAATTTTGACCCTATTATTTTGGGAAGTGATGTACCTCACTTAGGTGTATAAAAAAAAAAAAACATGATACACTATTTTTTTTACCAAAATGCTCCTTACCATAGTTCTATCTCGACTGTCTGGTTCGCAATTGTTCTATAGGCAAGGTAGCTTATAGAAGGTTGTTCCATGTGTGTGTCTGTCAGGGCTTCAAGTTTTGACATTTGCACTGTCCAATATAATTTGATCAATGTTGATTTTTGCCTCCGTCCAAAGTCATTTGCTTTTTCGATGTATGTGAGCTAGTTTATCACCATTGCTCTAGAGTGACGCACAAATGGATGGTTGTTGACCCCTATAATGATTCATTTCCAGGTTTTGAAAAGTCGGACTCGCCTTGTTGCTCATTCGGCCGAATCAGACCGGCCCTCACTTGTATTCCAGCATCGAGTCTTTGCAAAGATAGAAGCAAATATGTATTCTGGGACGAGTATCACCCCACTGATGCAGCCAATGAAATAATTGCCGAGCAAATTATTGCAAATCTTGGATTCAAGCCCATCAATGCCTCAGGAGAAGCCCCCTTTGGAGCACCAGAACCTGCCCCCTCTCTATTTTAGTTAATTTCTTTTAAAATATTTTTACTTAATTATTTATAATCTTATTCCAAATATTTTCAGTTAAATATTACGTATACAAAATATAGCCTGTAGGAGGATGTTATTATTTAATTTTCATGTGTGGGACTATGGTTATCCTTTGGTTACCTTTTATAATGAATATTAAAGGAGGAAGAGAGGTGGTTTTTTTGACTTTAAGAAGTTTCTTTTCAAGGAAATTTGGCCTTGGGCTTTTTGTAAGGCTTTTGGTATTTTATATCTAAGTTGAGAGAGAGAGAGAAAGAGAAAAATTGGGTTGAAGGATGTGATCTCTATATAGTTTTGTGAAAAGATTTGCTGCTTTTGTGGAAACCATACTGTCAATTTGCTCCCTCATGTAAAACTAAGAAGCATTCTTGAGACACTAAAATGTTGGGATGTAATTTATTGAATTTAGAGCGGAAACTTATTTAAAATGCGTCAAATTACTATTTTCTTTTAAAAAAATAATGTTACGAGATTAAATAGGGAGATTCCAATTTTTTGAGGGCCAGATTTAAGTGTTAAAGAACTCAAAATTGAATTTTTATTTATTGTAAATAATTATCTATCATTTTTTAGGTAGATCCTAAAATTTGAGATAAAAATCCTCCTAAGTAGCTCTTTTGCATGAGGAAGGTAAAAAAATGGTATATAGGGCTGCAACCCCAAGTAAATCATCAACTAATAACTCATCGAAAATTACAATCCAAACATTGGAGAACCTTTACATCCATCATCTCGGCACATTATAGTTGTGAAAAAAAATTAGGACTTCAAGCCCTAAAAATAAAGAATACCATAACAAATCATCTAGACCATCCATTTCACCTTAAAAATATTTTTTCTTAGATCTGTACTATTTTTTAATTTCAAACTTTATTGTTTATGTTAGAAATTGATTTTAGAACAATCATGAAGAAATTTTTTGCTAAAAGTGCTTTTTGGACAATGATTAGAGGTGAGGCTTTATTTCATTTTCCTAACGCTTAGGCCTTATCCGGAAGCCAATACATAGTATGCTCTCGCCAGAACATGCTAGGTGTGTTTTGTTAGTTTTAGCTTGTTAAACTTCAAACATGCACTGGACACCCCTGTCCTATGTGAATCGATTTGGCAAGTCCCAAGTTGACTCGCTTCAGACCTCCGCCTTATTCTAAAGGGTGCGGTTTGTATAGAGCCGAGGCTCTAAATAATCAAAGTAAAGTGCACATTCAAATAATGTCGAGAAATATGGTTTCAATATTAGAAATTTTTATGATAGCCTTAAAATACATTTTTACATTTAATTATAATATTTAAAACTTAAAAAATAGTGTAGATTGAGCAGATATATAAAAACTTAAAAATCTTGAAAATTGACAGTCTAAAAATGTGTTACAAGATGTACTATTTCAAAACTTGAAATCTATTTTTTTTCTCATATCCCTGCATCTTAATGTCGAGATGATCTATTTGAGGATATTTGGACATCACAACAACCTCTTCTAGTGAAATTTTTGAGGTGGGCTCTAATTTGATTGTTTAAAGCATTGGCTCTATATAAACTTGGTAGTTTCCATTAGGCCTAGGCTTTAAGAAATCAAAGCAAAGCCACGCCTTGAATCCTCTTCAGAAAAATATTTTGGGCATCCGAAATCTCCATGACGGCTCTAAAGTCGATACCAACTATAAAATTTGATGCTAAAAAAATAGTAAAGATATTGTGGATCCATAAACATTTATTTTTAAGGTGAAACGGATGGTCTGGATAACATATTGCAATATACACTATTTTTAGGGCTTTACATCCTATTTTTTTCACACCCAAATGGTCGAGCCAATATGATCAATTTGTAGGTTTTCCGATACCAGAACTACAATTTTCAGTGAGTTATAAGGTGAGGCTTTACCTTTCTCAAACCATGTTAAAAAAAGAATACTCCCAAATAGGATTTTCCCTAGGGAGAAAATATAAGATGTACTCCCGCGGGTGCATGTTCAGTGTGGAGGTTGTTGACAATGCACATAGGTATTGAGTTCCCTTAATATTATGCCCTTTTGAAAAAAATAGTTATAAGGTCGTTACCTCCATGACGTTGGCATGGTTGCGTCACCCCAAATGTTTTTTAGCAGCTAAGTAATTGCCTAATTCTTGACCAACTAACAACTCTTATACTCAATTGTGTGAGCCCCATCTCTCTAATTTTTATGCTGAAATCCCTCTATTTCCATGATGCTCTTGATGACTCGGTCACAAGATTATGTGCTCCTGCAGGTGCATATTATACATTCACTCCCCCACTTGAAGCTTCATGTTTGATTACTTGTAGGACCTTATTTTGGGATGTAGACTTTTCAACCTAGCGACTACCTTTAGAAAATAATAATAAAAAGTAGCATTTGCGCTCTTATGAGCGGTTTATTTCTTAGAGGTTTCAGCTCCAGAGCATGAATTTTCAAACTTGCAGCTTCCATAGAGAGCACAGCTTCCATAGAGGGCATGGAAGCTATGAGTTCTGATTTTCCTACCAATTTTCGGATCTATGAGTTACAAAATGGGTGAAAAAACGAACATACGGAGACAAACATAAAGCCAAACACATCTTGTATGTTGCAGAAAAAATAAAATCTTAAAATTGAATGGAAGTTGTTTGATTCAATTCTTTGGCCTCTCAGATCTAAGTGTTTAGAAACTAAAACAAATGTTTTTTCTGATTTTTTTTAGCATTCATATGGTGATTGTAAAGTTGATCCCGAAATTTGACGGTGGAAAAACTCCTCTTTTGCCTGAGGTCTAAATCTATAGTGTGCTTGCGAGGGAGTACGCTACATGCCTCCCAACATTAA